>NW_027526110.1:0-170250 GCF_052094955.1 Ictidomys tridecemlineatus
ACTCTGCTTTCTGCAACAATCCTTCTGCACCCCAGTCTCAAAACTCTGCTCGCTGTAACAGTCCTTCTGTACATCAGTCTCCAACGTCTTCTTTCTGTAAGACCCTTCTGAAACCCAGTCTGGCAAACTCTGCTCACTGAAACAGTCTTTCTGAACCCCAGTATCCAAACTCTGGTTTCTGTAACAATAATTCTGCACCTAAGTCTCCAACCTCTGCTCTCTGCAAAGGTGCTTCTGCACCCCAGTCTCCAACCTCTGCTCTCTGTAATAGTCCTTCTGTACTGCATTTTTCAACCTCTGCTCTCTGTAAGGGTACTTCTGCACCCGAGACTCCAACCTCTGCTTTCTGTATCAGTCCTTCTGAACCCTAGTCTCCAACCTGTGCTATGTGTAACTGTCCTTCTTCACCTTAGTCTTCAACCTCTACTTACTGCAACAGTCCTTCTACATCACAGTGTAAAACCTCTGCTTTCTGCTACAGTCCTTCTGCATCTCAGTCTCCATCCTCTGCTCTCTGTAACAATCCTTCTGCACCTCAGTATCAAACCTCTGGTCTCTACAACGGTCCTTCTGCACCTCTGTCTCCAACCTCTACTCTAATTAACAGTGTTTCTGCACCTCAGTCTCCAAATCTGCACTCTGTAAGATTCTCCTGCAAACCAGTCTCCAAACTCTGCTCTCTTTAAAAGGCCTTCTTCACCCCAGAACCCAAACTCTGCTCTCTCTATCAGTCCATCTGCACCTCTGTCTCTAACCTCTGCTCGCTGCAACAGTCCTTGTGCAACGCAGTCTACATCATCTGCTCTCTGCAAAAGTTCTTTTGTACCTCAGTCTGAAAACTCTACTCTCTGCGATAGTCCTTCTGCACCTCAGTCTCCAACCTCATCTCTCTGTAAATCCCTTCTGAAACCCAGTGTGCTAACTCTGCTCTCTGTGACAGTCCTTCTGCACCCCAGTCTCCAACCTGTGCTCTCTGTAACAGGCCTTCTACACTCCAGTCTTCAACCTCTGCTCTCTGTAAGAGGCCTTCTGCACCACAGTCTCCAACCTCTACTCTCTGCAAGGATGCTTCTGCACACCAGTCTCCAACATCTGCTCACTAAAACTGTCCTTCTGCACCCAAGTCTCCAACCTCTGCTCTCTGCGAGATCCTTCTGCACACCAGTCTCCAACCGCTGCTCACTGTAACAGTTCTTCTGCAACCTAGTCTCCAAACTCTGCTGTCTGTAACAATAATTCTGCACCTCAGTCTCCAACCTCTGCTCTCTGCAAGGGTCCTTCTGCACCACAGTCTCTAACCTCTGTTTTCTGAGACAGTCTTCTGCACCCCAGTCTCCAACCTATGCTCTCTGTAAAAGTCGTTCTGTACCGGATTCTCCAACCTCTGCTCTCTGTAACGGTCCTTCTGCACCCCAGTCTCAAACATCTGCTTTCTCTATAAGTCCTTCTGAACCCCAGTTTCCAACCTCTGCTTTCTGCAACAGTCTTTCTGCACCCAAGTCTCCAACCTCTGCTTACTGCAACATTTTTTTGCACCCCAGTTTCCAAACTCTGCTCTCTGTAATGATCTTTCTGAACCCCAGTCTCGAACCTCTGCGCTCGGCAATGATACTGCTGCACCTCAGTGTCCAACCTCTTCTCTCTGCAAACATCCTTTTGCACCCCAGTCTAAAAACTCTTCTCGCTGCAACAGTCCTTGTGAACCCCAGTCTCCTACATCTACTCTCTGCAACAGTTATTCTGTACCTCAGTCTGAAAACTCTGCTCTCTTCAATAATCCATCTGCACCCCAGTATCAAACCTCTACTCTCTGTAACAGTCCTTCTGTACCTCAGTCTCCAATCTCTGCTCTATGCATCAGTCCTTCTGCACCCAAGTCTCCAACATCTGCTCGCTGATACAGTCCTTCGACACCCCAGTCTCCAACCTCTGCTCTCTGTAACAGTCCTTCTACACCACAGTTTCCATACTCTGCTTGCCCAAACGATCCTTCTGCACCCCAGTCTCCAACGTCTGCTCTCTGCAACAGTCATTGTACACTCCAGTCTTCCAACCTCTGCTCTCTGCAACAGTCCTTCTATACCCCAGTCTCTATACTCTGCTCGACCCAACGATCGGTCTGCTCACAAGTCTCCAACCTCTGTTCTCTACATCAGTTCTTCTGCACCCCAGTCTCCAACCTCTTCTCTGGGTACCAGTTCTTCTGTACCGCAGTCTCCAACCTCTGTTCTCCTTAAGGGTCCTTATGCAACACTGTATCTAACCTCTGCTTTCTGTATAAGTCGTTTTGCACCACAGTCTCCAAACTCTGCCTTCTGTAAGAGTCTTTCTGCAACTCAGTCTGCAACCTCTGCTCTCTGCAACAGTCCTTGTGCACCCCAGTCTCCATCCTCTGCTCTCTGCAACATTCATTCTGCACCCCAGTCTTTAACATCTGCTATCTGAAACAGTCATTCTCCACCCCAGTCTCCAAACTCTGCTCTCTGTAAGATTCCTTCTGTACTGCATTCTCGAAACTCTGCTCTCTGTAAGGATACTTCTGCACCTGAATCTCCAAACTCTGCTTTCTGTATCCGTCCTTCTGCACTCCAGTCTGCAACCTCTGTTCTGTGTAACTGTCCTTCTTCACCTTAGTCTTCAACGTCTGCTCTCTTCTACAGTTTTTCTAGACGCCAGTCTCCATCATCGACTCTCTCATCAACAGTCCTTCTGCACCCCAGTCTCCAACCTCTGCTCTCTGTAACAATCCTTCTGCACCCCAGTCTGCAACCTATGCTCTCTGCAACAGTTCCTTCTGTACCCAAATCTCCAACTTCTGCTCTATGCACAAGTCCTTCTTCACCCCAGAATCCATTCTCTGCTGTCTGTAACAATCCTTCTGCACCCCAGTCTCCAAATTCTGCTCTCTGCAGCAGTCCATCTTCACCCTAGTCTCCAACCTCTGCTCGCTGTAATATGCTTCTGTACCCCAGTCTCCAAACTCTACTCTCTGTAACAGTTCTTCTGCACTGAAGTCTCCACACTCTGCTCTCTGTTACAATCCTTCTGCACCTAAGTCTCAAACCTCTGCTCTCTGCAATTGTTTTTCTGAAACCCTGTCTTAAACATCTGTTCTTGCAACCGTTTTTCCGCTCGTCAGTCTCCAATATCTGCTCTCTGTAAAAGTCCTTTTGTACCCCAGTCTCCAATCTCTGCTCTCTGTAATGGTACTTCTGCACCCCAGTCTCCAACCTCTGCTTTCTGTATCAGTCCTGCACCCCAGTCTCCAAACTTTGCTCTCTGTAACAGTCCTTCTGAACCTCAGTCTCTATCCTTGCTCTCTGCAACAGTCCTTCTGCAACCCAGTCTCCAAACACTGCTCTCTGCAACAATCCTTCTGCATCCCAGTCTCCAACGTCTGCTCGCTACAACAGTCTTTCTGCATCCCAGTCTCCAACCTGTGCTCTCTGTAAGATCATTCTGCACCACAGTCTCCAACCTCTGGTATCTTAAAAGTTTTTTTGGCACCTCAGTCGCCAACCTCTGCTCTCTGCAATAGTCCTTCTGCAGGTGAGTCTTCAAACCAAACTCTCTGTAACAGTTATTCTGCATCTCAGTCTTTTGCAAACCAATCTCCAAAATCTGCTCTCTGTAACAGTCCTTCTGCACCACTTCTCCAAACTCTGCTCTCTGTAACAGGCTTTCTGCACCCCAGTCTCCAACATCTACTCTCTGGAACAGTCCATATGCACACAAGTCTCCAACCTCTACTCTCTGCCACAGTCATTATGCACCCCAGTCTCTAACATCTGCCCTCTACATTAGTCTTTCTGCACCGCAGTCTTCAAACTCTGCTCTCTGTAACAGTCCTTCTGTACCACAGTCTCCAACCTCTCTTCTCTGTAATGGTCCTTCTGCACCCCAGTCTCCAAAATCTCCTTTCTGTATCAGTCCTTCTTAACAACAGTCTCCAACCTCTCCTCTCAGTAACAGTCCTTCTGCACCTAACTCTCCAACCTCTGCTCTATGCAACAGTCTTTCTGCAACCCAGTCTCCAACCTCTGCTGTCTGCAAGAATCATTTTGCACCCCAGTCTCCAACATCTGTTTTCTGTATCAGTCCTGGACCACAATCTCCAAAATCTGCTCTCTGTAACAGTCCTTCTTCACCTCAGTCTCCAACCTCTGCTCTCTTCAACAATTCTTCTGCACCCCAGTCTCCATCGTCTGCTCTCTGCCACAGTCCTCCTGCATCTCAGACTCCAAACTCTGCTCACTGTAAGATTCTTCTGCACCCCAGTATCCAACCTCTGCTCCCTTTAACGGTCCTACTGCACCCCAGTCTCCCACCTCTGTTCTCTGCATCAGTCCTTCTGCACCATAGTCGCCAACATCTACTCTCTGCAACAGTTCTTTTCTCTGCTCTTTGTAACAGTCCTTCTGTACTGCAGTCTCCAAACACTGCTCTCTGTAAGGGTATTTCTGGACCCCAATCTCCTACCTCTCCTAACTATAACAGTCCTTCTACACCCCTATCTAAAACCTCTGCTCTCTGCAACAGTCCTTCTGCACCCCAGTCTCCAACCTCTGCTCTCTGTATCAATCCTTCTGCACCTCAGTCTCCAAGCACTGCTCTCTGCATGATCCTTCTGCAACTCAGTCTCCAAACTCTACTCGTTGTAACAGTGCTTCTGCACCTCAGTCTCCAACCTCTGCTCTCTGTAAGATCCTTCTGCAACCCAATCTCCAAACTCTGCTCTCTGTAACAGTCATCGTGCACCCCAGTCTCAAAACTCTGCTCTCTGTAAAAGGCTTTCTTCACCCCAGTCTCCAAACTCTGCTCTCTGTATCTGTCTTTCTGGACCCCAGTCTCCAACCTCTGCTCTCTGCAACAATCCATCTGCACCCTGTCTCCAACCTATGCTCACTGCAACAGTCCATGTGCACCCAGTCACTAACATCTGCTCTCTGCAACAGATCTTCTGTACCTCAGTCTGAAAACTCTGCTCTCTGCAACAATCCTTCTGCACCCCAGTCTCCAAACTCTGCCCTCTGTAACAGTTCTTCTGTACATCAGTCTCCAACCTCTGCTTTCTGTAAGACCCTTTAAAACCCAGTCTGCAAACTCTGCTCACTGAAACACTCCTTCTGCACCTCAGTCTCCAATCTCTGCTCTCTGTAACAGGCTTTCTGCACCCCAGTCTCCAACCACTGCTGTCTGTAAGAGGCATTCTTCACCCCAGTCTCCAACCTCTTCTCTGTTTAAGATCCTTCTGCACCCCAGTCTCCAAACTCTGCTCTCTTCAACAGTCTTTCTGCACCCCAGTCTCCAACCTCTTCTCTGTGTAAGATCCTTCTGCACACCAGTCTCCAACCTCTGCTTTCTGTAACATTCCTCTGGAACCCAGTCTCCGAACTCTGCTCTCTGTAACAATAATTCTGCACCTCAGTCTCCAACCTCTGCTCTCTGCAAAGGTGGTTCGGCACCCTAGCCTCCAACCTCTGTTCTCTGCAACAGTCGTTCTGCACCCCAGTCTTTATCCTCTGCTCTCTATAGCAGTCCTTCTGTACCGGGGTCTCCAACCTCTGCTCTCTTTATCCGTCTTTCTGCACCCCAGTCTCCAACATCTGCTTTCTCAATAAGTCCTCCTGCACTCCAGTCTTCAACCTCTGCTTTCTTTAACAGTCTTTCTGCACCTCAGTCTCCAACCTCTGGTTTCTGCAAAAGTCCTCCTGCACCCCCGTCTCCACCCTCTCCTCTCTGCAACATTCATTCTGCACCCAAGTCTCGTACCTGTGCTCTCTGTAAAAGTCCTTCTGCTCCCCAGTCTCAAACATCTGCTCTGTGTAACGATGCTTCTGCACCCCAGTCTCTAACCTCTGCTCTCTGCAATTATCTTTCTGTACCTCAGTCTCCAAATTCTGCTCTCTGCAACGATCCTTCTGAACCCCAGTCTCAAATATCTGCACTCTGTAACAGTCCTTCTACACCTCAGTCTCCAACCCCTGCTCTCTGCAACAGTCTTTTTGCACCCCAATCTCCAACATCTGCTCTCTTAAACAGTCCTTCTATACCCCAGTCTACAAACTCTGCTCTCTTAAACAGTTCTTCTGCACCCCACTCTCCAACCTCTGCTCTCTGTAACAGTCCTTCTGTACCTCAGTCTCCAAACTCTGCTCTCTGAAAGAATCTTCTGCAACCCAGTCTCCAAACTCTGCACTCTGTAACAGTCCTTCTGCTCATCAGTACCAAACTCTGCTCTCTGTAACAGGCCTTCTTCACCCCAGTATCCAAACTCTGCTCTCTGTAAGAGTCTTTCTGCACCCCAGTCATCAACCTCTGCTCTCAGCCACTGTCCTTATGCACCACAGTTTCCATACTCTGCTCTCCGCAACAGTATTTCTGTACCCCGTCCTCAACCTCAGCTCTCTGAAAGATCCTTCTGCACCCAAGTTTTTAAACTCTACTCTCTGTAACAGTCTTTCTGCACCCCAGTCTTTAACCTATGCTCTCTGTCACAATCCTTCTGCACATTAGTCTTTATCCCCTGCTCCAGCAACGGTCCTAATGCACCCCAGTCACCAACTTCTGTTCTCTGCAACAGTCATTCTACACCACAGTCTGCATCATCTGCTCTCTGTAACAGTCCTTCTGTACTGCAGTCTCCAACCTCTGGTCTCTGTAACGTTCCTTCTGGACCCCAGTATCTCACCTCTGCTTTCGGTATCAGTCCTTCTGAACCCCAGTCTCCAACCTCTGCTCTCTGTAACATTCCTTCTGCACCTCAGTCTCTAATCTCTGCTATCTGTATCAGTCGTTCTGCACCCGTGTTTCCAAACTCTGCTCTCTGAAACAGTCCTTCTGCACCTCAGTCTTCAACAACTGCTCTCTGGTACAGCTTTTCTATACGCCAGTCTCCATAATCTGCTCTCAGCAACGATCCTTCTGCACCCCAGTCTCCAACGTCTGCTTTGCAACAGTCTCTCTACAACCCATTCTCCAACCTCCTCTCTCTGGAAGATCCTTCTGTACCCCAGTGTCCAAATTCTGCTCTCTGTAACATTCCTTCTGCACCCCAGTCTCCAAACTCTGCTCTCTGCAATGGTCCCTCTGCACCCCAGTCTCCAACCTTATTCTCAACAACAGTTCTTCTGTACCGCAGTCTTCAACCACTGTTCTCTGTAAGGGTCCTTCTTCACCCCAGTCTCCAAACTCTGCTTTCTGTATCAGTGCTTCTGCACCTCACTCTGCAACCTCTGCTCTTTGCAACAATCCTTCTTCACCCCAGTCTTCAACCTCTGCTCTCTGTAACAGTCCTTGTGCACCCCAATCTCCAACATCTGCTCTCTGCAACCGTTCTCCTGTACCTCACTCTGCAACCTCTGCTCTCTACAACAATCCTTCTTCACCCCAGTCTCCAACCTCTTCTCTCTGCAACGATCCTTCTGCACCTCAGTATACAACCTCTGTTCTCTGCAACAATCCTTCTGCACCAAAGTTTCCAACCTTGATCTCTGTAACAGTCCGTCTGCACCCCAGTCTCCAACCTCTTTTCGCAGCTACAGTACTTCTTCACCCCAGACTCCAACCTCTACTCTCTGCAACACTTTTTCTGAACCCAAGTATCTAACCTGTGCACTCTGTAACTGTCCTGCTGCACCCCAGTCTCCAACCTCTTCTCTCTGTAGTGATCCTTCTGCACCTCATTCTCCAACCTCTGCACTCTGCAACGATCCTTCTGCACCCCAGTCTCAATCCTCTGCTATTTGTAAGAATCCTTTTGCACCCCAGTCTCCAACCTCTCCTCTCTGTAAATGTCCTTCTGCACTTAAGTCTTCAAGTTCTGCAATCTGTAACAGTCCTTCTGCACCCCAGTCTCAAACCTCTGCACTCAGAAATGATCTTTCTGCACCTTAGTCTGAAACCTCTGCTCTCTTTAATATTCCTTCTGCACCCAGTTTCCAATATCTGCTCTCTGCAAGGATCCTTCTTATTTCCAGTCTCCAAACTCTGCTCTCTGTAATATTCCTTCTGTACGGCAGTCTCCAACCTCTTCTCTCTATAACGGTCCTTCTGCACCCCAATTACCAAACTCTGCTCTCTGTAACAGTCCTTCTAAGCCTCAGTCTGAAACTTCTGCTCTCTGCAACAATATTTCTAAACCCCAGTCTCCAAACTGTGCTATCTGTAACAATTCTTCTGCACCCCAGTCTTTAACCTCTGATCTCTGCAACGATCATTCTTCACCTCAGTCTCCAACCTCTTCTCTCTATAACGGTCCTTCTGCACCCCAATTTCCAAACTCTGCTCTCTGTAACAGTCCTTCTAAGCCTCAGTCTGAAACTTCTGCTCTCTGCAACAATATTTCTAAACCCCAGTCTCCAAACTGTGCTATCTGTAACAATTCTTCTGCACCCCAGTCTCCACACTCTGTTCTCTGAAACAGTCCTTCTGCATCCCAGTCTCCAATCTCTGCTCTCTGCAACAGTCCTTCTGCACCACAGTCTCAAACCTCTGCTCTCTGCTATAGTACTTCTGTAACCCAGTCTCCAACATGTGTTCTCTGTATCAGTCCTTTGCACCTTAGTCTCCAACCTCTGCTCTCTGCAGCAGTCTTTTTACACTCCAGTAACCAAAATCTGCTCTGTGTAATAATCCTTCTGTACCTTAGTTTCCAACCTCTGCTCTTTGAAACGATTCTTCTGCACCCCAGTCTCCAACCTATGATCTCTGTATCAGTCCTTCCGCACCACAGTCTCCAAACTTTGCTCTCTGCCAAAGTCCTTATGCACCCAGGTCTCAAAACTCTGCTCTCTGCATTATTTCTTCTGTACCCCAGTCTCCAAACTTTTCTCTTTGTAACAGTTTGTCTGCACCCCGGATTCCAACATCTGCTCTCTTCAATGATCCTTCTTCTATCCAGTCTCCAAACTCTGCTCTCTGTTAAAGTCCTTTTGTATCACAGTCTCCAACCTCTTCTCTTTGTAACGGTCCATCTGCTCCCCAATTGCCAACCTCTGTTTCCTGTAACAGTCCTTCTGCACCCCAGTCTCCAAAGTCTTCTCTCTGCAACGATTCTTCTGCAACTCAGTCTCCAAACCCTGCTCTCTGTAAAAGTCCTTCTGCACCTCAGTCTCCATTCTTTGCTCTCTGTAATTGTCCTTCTGCACCCCAGTCTCCAATCTCTGCTCTCTGTAACCATCCTTCTGCACCTCTTTCTCCAACGTCTGCTCTCTGTAACAGTCCTAATGCACCCCAGTCTTTAATATCTCCTCTCTGAAATGGTCCTTCTGCACCCTAGTCTCAAACTACTTCTCTCTAAAACGCTCCTTCTGCACCCCAATTTCCAACCTCTGCTCTCTGTAACAGTCCTTCTAAGCCTCAGTCTGAAACTTCTGCTCCCTGCAAAAATCCTTCTAAACAATAGTCTCCAAACTGTGCTATCTGTAACAATCCTTCTGCACCCCAGTTCCCAACATCTACTCTCTGTAACAGGTCTCCTGCTACCCAGTTTTCAAACTCTGCTCTCTGTAACAGGCCTTCTGCACCCCTGTCTCCAACATCTGCTCTCTGCAAAAGTCTTTCTACACCCCAGTCTTCAACCTCTGCTCTCTGCAACCATCCTTCTGCATCTCAGTCTACAAAGTCTGCTATCTGTAAGATCTTTCTGCACCCCGTTCTCCAAATTTTGCTATCTGTAACAGTCATTCTGCACCTCAGTCTACAACCTCATCTTTCTGCAACGGCCCTTGTGCACCCCAGTATCCAACCTCTGTTCTCTGCAGCTGTCCTTTTACACCCCAGGCTACAAACTCTGCTCTCTGTAACAGTCCTTCTGCACCCCAGTCTCCAAACTCTACTTTCCGTATTAGTTATTCTGCACCCCAGTCTAAAACCTGTGCTGTCTGTAACAGTCCTTCTGCACCTCAGTATCCAACATCTGCTCTCTGCAACAGTCTTTCTGCACCCCAGTCTCCAACCTCTGCTCTCTGCAAACGTCTTATTATACCCCAGTATCCAACATCTGCTCTCTGCAACGATCCTTCTGCACCCCAGTCTCCAACCTCTGCTCTCTTCAACAATATTCTGCACCCCAGTCTCCAACCTGTGCTCTTGGAAACTATCCTACTGCACCCCGGTCTCCAAACTCTGTTCTCTGTTGAAATCCTTCTGCACTTCAGTCTCCAACTTCTGCTCTCTGCAACGATCCTTCTGCATCCCAGTCTCCAACCTCTGCTCTCTGCAACAGTCATTCTGCACCCCCGTCTCTAAGCTCTGCTCTCTGTAACAGATTTTCTGCACATAAGTATCCAACCTCTGCTCTCTGTAAGGATCCTTCTGCACCTCATGTCCAAACTCTGCTCTCTGTAACAGGCCTTCTGCACCACAGTCTACAACCTCTGATTTCTGTAACAGTTCTTCTTAACCCCAATCTCCAAACTCTGCTCTCTGTAACACTCCTGCTGCAAACCAGTCTCCAACATCTGGTGTGTGTAAGAATCCTTTGACACCCCTGTCTCCAACCTCTCCTCTCTGTAAAAGTCCTTCTGCACCTCAGTATCCAACCTCTGCAAGCTGTAACCGTCCTACTGCACCCCAGTCTCCATCCTCTGCTCTCTGTATCAATCCTTGTGCACACAAGTCTCCAAACCCTGCTCTCTGCAACATTTCTTCTGCACCCCAGTCTCCAACCTGTGCTCTTTGTGACAGTCCTTCTGCACCCCAGTCTCCAACAACTTCTCTCTGTAACAATTCTATTGTAACTCTGTCTCCAACATCTGCTCTCTGTAACTCTCCTTCGCACCCCAGTCTTCAAACTCTGCTCACTGTAACAGTCCTCCTGTACCGCAGTCTCCAACCTCTTCTCTCTATAACGGTACTTCTGCACCCCAATTGCCAGCCTCTGTTTTCTGAAACAGTCCTTCTGCACCTCAAACTCCAACCTCTGCTCTCTGTAACAGTCCTACTAAGCCACAGTCTGAAACCCCTGATCTCTGCAAAAATCTTTCTTAACCCCAGTCTTCAAACAGTGCTATCTGTAACAATCCTTCTGCACCCCAGTCTCAAACATCTGCTCTCTGTAACAGGTCTTCTGCAACTCAGTTTCCAAAGTCTGCTCTCTGTAACAGGCCTTCTGCACCACAGTCTCCAACCTCTTCTCTCTGCAACGATTCTTCTGCAACTCAGTATCCAACCTCTGCTCTCTGCAACAGTCCTTCTGCACCCCAGTCTCAAACCTCTGCTCTGTGTGAGATCCTTCTCCACTCCGTTCTCCAAACTTTGCTCTCTGTAACACTCATTCTACACCTCAGTCTCCAACCTCATCTCTCTGCAACGGCCCTTCTGCACCCCAGTATCCAACCTCTGTTCTCTGCAGCAGTCCTTCTACACCCCAAACTACAAACTCTGCTCTCTATAACAATCCTGTTGCACCCCAGTCTCCAAACTCTACTTTCCCTATCAGTTATTCTGCACCCCAGTCTGAAACCTCTGCTCTCTGTATCAGTCCTTCTGCACCTCAGTCTCCGAACTCTGCCCTCCGCATCAGTCCTTCTGCACCCCAGTCTCAAACTTCTGCTCTGTGAAAAAGTGCTTCTACACACCAGTCTCCAACATCTGCTCTCTGCAACGATCCTTCTGCATCCCAGTCTCCAGAGTCTGCTCTCTGCAACAGTCTTTCTACACCCCAGTCTCCAACCTCTGCTCTCTTCTACAGTCCTTCTGCACAACAGTCTCCAACCTCTGCTCTCTTCTACAGTCCTTCTGTATGGTAGTCTCCAACCTCTTCTCTCTATAACGGTCCTTCTGCACCCAAATTTCCAACCTCTGCTCTCTGTAACAGTCCTTCTATGCCTCAGTATGAAACTTCTGCTCTCTGCAACAATCATTCTAAACAACAGTCTTCAAACTGTGCTATCAGGAACAATCCTTCTAGACCCTAGACTCTAACATCTGGTCTCTCTAACACGTTTTCTGCATCCCAGTCTCTAAAGTCTGCTCTCTGTAACAGGCCGTCTGCACCCCACCTCCAACCTCTTCCCTCTGCAAAAGTCTTTCTACACCCCAGTCTCCAACCTCTGCTCTCTGCATCGATCATTATGCATCCCAGTCTCCAACGTCTGCTCTCTGTAACATCCTTCAGCACCACGAACTCCAAACTTTGCTCTCTTTAACAGCCATTCTGTACCTCAGTCTCCAACCTCATCACTCTGCAACGGCCCTTGTGAACCCCAGTATCCAACCTGTGTTCTCTTCAGGTGTCCTTTTGCACCCCAGGCTACACACTCTGCTCTCAGTAACAGTCCTTCGGCACCCCAGTCTAAAAACTCTACTTTCCATATCAGTTATTCTGCACCCCAGTCTAAAACCTCTGCTCTCTGTAACAGTCCTTCTGAACCTCAGTCTCCAACCTCTGCTTTATGCAACAGTCCTTCTGCACACAAGTCTCCAACCTCTGCTCTCTGCAAACGTCTTATTATACCCCAGTATCCAACATCTGCTCTCTGCAATGATCCTTCTGCATTCCAGTCTCAAACGTCTGCTCTCTGCAACAGTCCTTTTACACCCCAGTTTCCAACCTCTACTCTCTGCTACAGTCCTTCTGCACCCCAGTCTCCAACCTCTGATCTCTGAAACATTTCTTCAGCACCCAAGACTCCAACCTGTGCTCTCTGAAACTATCCTACTGAACCCCGGTCCTCAAACTCTGCTCTCTGTAGCGATCTTTCTGCACCTCAGTCTCCAACCTCTGCTCTCTGCAACGATCCTTCTGCATCCCAGTCTCCCACATCTGCTCTCTGCAACGGTCCTTCTGCACCCCACTCTCCAAACTCTGCTCTCTGTAACAGTCCTTCTGTACGGCAATCCCCAAACTCTTCTCTCTATAGTGGTCTTTCTGCACCCCAATTTCCAACCTCCGCTCTCTGTAACAGTCCTTCTCAGCCTCAATCTAAAATTTCTGCTCTCTCCAACAATCCTTCTAAACCCCAGTCTCCAAACTGTGCTATCTGTAACAATCCTTCTGCACCCCAGTCTCCAACATTTGCTTTCTGTAACAGGTATTCTCAACCCAGTCTCCAAACTCTGCTCTCTGTAACAGGCCTTCTGCACCCCAGTCTCCAACCACTGCTCTCTGCAATGATCCTTTTGCATCCCAGTCTTCAAAGTCTGCTCTCTATAAGATCCTTCTGCACCCTGTTCTCCAAACTTTACTCTCTGTAACAGTCATTCTGCACCTCAGTCTTTAACTTCTTCTCTCGGCAACGGCCCTTGTGCACCACAGTATCCAACCTCTGTTCTCTGTAGGTTTCCTTCTGCATCCCAGGCTACAAAATCTGCTCTCTGTAACAGTCCTTCTTCACCGCAGTCTCCAAACTCAACTTTCTGTATCAGTTATTCTGCACCCCAGTCTAAAACCTCTGCTCTCTGTAACAGTCCTTCTGAACCTCAGTCTCCAACCTCTGCTCTCGGCAACAGTCCTACTGCACCCCAGTCTCCAACCTCTGCTCTCTGCAAACATCTTATTATACCCCAGTATCCAACATCTGATCTCTGCAACGATTTTTGTGCATCCCAGTCTCCAACATCTGCTCTCTGCAACAGTCCTTCTACACCCCAGACTCCAACATCTGCTCTATGCTACAGTCCTTCTGCAACCCAGTCTTTAACCTCTGGTCTCTGCAACATTTCTTCTGCACCTTAGTCTTCAACCTGTGCTCTCTGAAGCTATCCTACTGCACCCCGGTCTTCAACCTCTGCTCTCTGCAACGATCCTTCTGCATTCCAATCTTCAACCTCTGCTCTCTGCAACAATACTTATGCACCCCAGTCTCCATACTCTGGTCTCTGTAACAGTCCTTCTGCACTTCAGAGTCCTACCTCTGCTCTGTGTAACAATCCTTCTGCACCTCATGTCCAAACTATGCTCTCTGTAACAGGCCTTCTGAACCACAGTCTCCAACCTATGCTTTCTGTAATATTTCTTCTGAACCCCAATGTCCAAACTCTGTTCTCTGTAACACTCATTCTGCACCCCAGTGTCTATCCTCTGCTCTCTGTAAGAATCTTTTGACACCCCTGTCTTTAACCTCTCCTCTCTGTAAAAGTCCTTCTGCACCTCAGTATCCAACCTCTGCAATCTGTAACGGTCCTTCTGCACCATAGTCTACAACCTCTGCTCTCTTCAACATTTCTTCGGCACCCCAGTCTCCAACCTGTACTCTGTATCTATCCTACTGCACCCCGGTCTCCAAACTCTGCTCTCTGAAGCGATCCTTCTGCACCTCAGTCTCTAACCTCTGTTCTCTGCAACGATTCTTCTGCACCCCAGTCTCCAACGTCTGTTTTCTGCAAAAGTCATTCTTACACCAGTCTCCAGCCTCTGCTCTCTGTAACATCCTTCTGCACCCCAGTTTCCAAACTCTGCTCTCTGTGACATTCTTTCTGCACCCCAGTCTCCACCCTCTGCTTTTTGTTACAGTACTTCTGCACCGCAGTCTCCAATCTCTGCTCACTGCAAAATTTCTTATGCACTCCAGTCTCAAAACTGTGCTCTCTGTAACTGTCTTTCTGACCCCAGTCTCCAACCTCTGCTCTCTGTAACGATCCTTCTGCAAATCAGTCTCCAACCTATGCTTTCTGCAACTATCCTTCTGCACCTCAGTT
The DNA here is from genome assembly GCF_052094955.1 of Ictidomys tridecemlineatus. Classification (NCBI taxonomy): domain Eukaryota; kingdom Metazoa; phylum Chordata; class Mammalia; order Rodentia; family Sciuridae; genus Ictidomys; species Ictidomys tridecemlineatus. Next base: position 14,644 of record NW_027526110.1, read on the forward strand.
TCCAAACTCTGCTCTCTGAAACGATCCTTCTGCACCACAGTTTCCAACCTCTGCACTCTGTAACAGTCTTTCAGAAAAAAAAAATAAAATGACACATAGAAGGGAGTTCTAGCAGATTTTACTATGGGAAATTGGTACAGGGTCTGTGGATGTGTAAAAGGGAAAACTAAACGTAAATGTTTAGGGATTTAAAAATACAATCTCTGAAGTTGTGCATACTGCTATTGTAAAGGTCTTAAATATAAAGGTCATTTCAGGAGGGACAATTTCATGGGGCATTAAAAAAATCTCCCAATGTATGTTTATATAATTTTATCTCCATATAAGTTTTTCCTTGGTTTTACTGGCTAATTTCTTGTAGGTCACGGGTGTGTTGTAGGGTGAAGGATGATACCCAAACAATTTTCTTTATCCTCTATGCTCTTTATTAATGTAGGGCATTAGATTGAATCATCATCATGGTCACCATTAGAATCCATTATTAACAATCATAACACATGAATGACACTTTTTGACACAATATGTACTTGCTCCTTAGAATTTATATAATGCAGCATAGGAATTAGATCAACTTAATAGTAAACCCTCTGCTCTGCAATAATAATAACCATAATCATCATAATCATTTAGGGCATATTTCATAGAAAAATAATTTGAGTGTGAGTCTTCTTAGATTGCTTCAATGCACATAAATGCCTGACTTTCAAAACCTTGTTTAATGTAGTTTAAAAGTGGCATGTTTTCTGTAAAAATTAGATTGAATTTCGAATAATGAATTCCATCAAAACTCAGTGAATTTCTTTGAAAAGATGAATTTTTACATACCTGAATCCAATCAGGATTTTTCAAATTGAGTAACGAATACAGACACACATTAGATAAAAATACCTAACACTTATTAAATGCCTATAAGACTTTTACATGCATTAACTTATTTGGTTTACACAACAACCTATAAGATAACCTATTATGCCCATTTTACGGAAAAAAGAATTGAAATTAATGCACAATATATTAATTCAAATAGGGAAACATCAATGAATCCCTTTAATTTGCATAATGTACATTAATTTGTACATTTAATATTTATTAACAATTATGATTTAAGAAACAAAAAAGTAATTGACTCAGAAAATTTATCATGTAATAACTATTATTTGTAGTGATACTTTGTTACCTGATGATAATACCATATATTAGTAAACTTTCTTATTATCTTCAATGCCCAGACATTCTTGTCTTTGGTTCTAATAATTCATTGCACATGATTAATAGGCCAAAACAGCTTTCATTAAAATTTCAAATCTCAGGGCCTTAAGAAGCTTAAAGTATTTAAATTTCAATAGAAAGTCGGTGCTTCAGTTCAGCACAACTAATTTTAAAATCTAAATATAAACAAATTAAAATAAATAAGTCTAGAGTCTTAAAAGAAGAACTTTTTTTTTTTTTTGCTTTGGCAATAAATGAAATGTTTTGTTGACTAACCTTAAGAATTCATTTCCTCAAACAAACAAAAAAAAAATGGGCATGACCAAAACGAGGAAGAATGGTGTGATCATGAAAACCCTTATGCACATCAGAAAAACAATGATTCCTATTTGATCTCAATAGCACAAGCAATGCTTAAAATTTTTAAATCCAATTTTTATGTTTCTCAGTAAATTGCTTAAAACACACACACACACACACACACACACACACACAAACACACACACAGTACAAGGTCAATTTATTCTGAAAAAATATCTGAATGATTTCAGGTGCTTGTGGCAATGTGAATTTATTACTGTGAAATCTATGAGCTCTCTGGCCTGGCCCAGAGTTGTCCTCATATTTTTTCATGTGATGTGGGTGCTTGGAGCCAAGGGAAAGATCAGAGGTCATTGTGCAGAACAGTTGGCCTCAGTCAGTGAGTTCCAAGTGTTCACAGTGATGCTGGTCCAAGGACACACTTTGGGGGAGGCTGGGTTCTTTCACCTAACATGCAGGGATGCCCTTACCCCTAACTGGTAGGTTTAAAATCTTAACAAATTCACCAGGAAAAAGCCTCACTCTTGTCTTGGAGATTCAGCACTCAATTAAGCATTTAACATCTCTTTCAGTTCTGTTTTTTGGGGGCCGGGGTGTAGGGGGGCAGTTACCGGAGATTGAACTCAGGGGCTTGACCACTGAGCCACATCCCCAGCCCTATTTTATATTTTATTTAGAGACAGGGTCTCATTGAGTTTCTTGGTGCCTTGTTTTTGCTGAGGCTGTCTTTGAACTCACTATCCTCCTGCCTCAGCCTCCTGAGCTACTGGGTTACAGGCGTGCACCACTGTGCCAGCTCTTTCAGTTCTTTTTATTTCACCTTTGCTTCTTCTAGCATAAAAGAAAAAGGGAAGACAAATTATTACCTCTTACGATATGTCAGAGCCTTCTAGTTATACAATTCTTCAAAATAAAAAAATTCTCTTTTCCATTTAGGATTTTAAAATTTCTTTTCTTGGTAGTGGTTAGTTCCAATTCAAACCGATTTTGTTCCTATACAGGGTCTAATTTAGTCCTAAGCCAGATCTACTAAGAAACACAAAGAGGATAAGATCTGATCCCTGTCCTGCTGTGCCCTTCCCATGACTCAGGCAATGGCAAGGCCCTACTTAGGTGGATGGCGCAAGGCGTCCATCCACTAGAGGAGTGCAGTATGTTTCTGGGAATGGGCTGATTTGTTTTTGCATTCCTTTAATAAGTATAGTTTTGATTTCTCATATGACCATTAAGTATAAAGGAAAAATCATGAATTTCCCAATTAATGCAACTACTTCTAAAGCATAGATCTGTTTGCTCTAAATGCAATGATTCAGCTGTGGAGTGTAAATTGTTAATGTTTAAAGAAAAACTCTCTGTATTCCTGTCAAGGAAGTTTTTGAGAAATTAAATTAAAATCTAGAGAAGGAAAATTAATGTTAAGAAAATAGATTAGTGCTTAGTACTGGGCAACTTGTTCTTGTTCCTGTGCACAATGGTTTGTGCTCTTACTTTTGTTTGATTACAAGTAATAACAAATCAACTACTTGCTGTAACCATGGCACCGGTTCCAGTCAGTAAGTCAAGAAAGAATAGTCAAGGTATAGGCCAATAGTTTGGGACATTTGTAACTATTATTAAAATTAACTAAGCAGAAACAGCTCAAAGCAAAACTCGAACTGAAAGTACAAATGCTTGCTTATGCATAAGCCAAGATACATTCTTCTATTCTAATTGTAGCTACGTAATATTTTGTTTTGTTTGAATAATGATTCCTGTTTTGTAACCACAAAGAACTGTAAGCCTGCCAAAATGAAAAGTATATATGATCAACTTCACAAGTAAAGATTGGGATCAACACCTTCACTTTAGTTTCTGTGTTGTTTCTCCACCCCCTATTTTGCAGACTCCTCACCATCCGTTCATCTCCTGAGACCCCCTGTTGCAGCTGGTCTCTGACACTGTCATTCAACCAAATTACAATCTAATGGGAAGATGAACTCAATATGTGCAGGAATCTTGGTAACAATTCTATGTAATCTACAAATTATCATTATTTTCCCTTAATTTTTGCTTAGGCAGTTCTGAGACTGGAGCACTTAATACTTGTCAAAGCCCCTCATTCCATCTTGAATATGCGCTCCTCCAGTTTCTAGTTGGGCCTCTCAATTGTTTTCTAAACACTAGGACAACACCTCGTGTAAATGTGCACTCAGTAAAGGTTTGAAGAATTATGAAGGTCTGTCAAGTACATCCATGGAGCAGAGTTTTTAAAAGATTCTTTAAAGACGGTACTGTGTGGGACCTAAAGGATCTAACAGAGACTTGACAGAGGCGAGAGGACATTTTTGTTCAGTGGTTCTGGTGCAGATATCTTTCTGAGAAAAATAAAGCCTCTGTGAGCATAAGTGAGGCAGCATAGCCCAGCGGCTTCTGAGGAACTCAGTGTCTCCTGTCTCCTAAACATATCCCTTATGGAGACCATTGGCTCAGTTCTCACAGAACAAGCAGCTCTGCATCTTTCTTTCCCAATCAGTCATCTCAAAGTCAGGTGACCGAGAATGAAGTCACTTATGAGTGACCCCAACATATAATATTTCTAAAGGAGGGGGGTTGTGTATGAAGTAGATTACTCACAAGCTTCAGGGATTTATTACAGTTAATAAATTGCTTGCAACTTCCCTCCCCAAGAATCCATGTGTTGTAAGATAAAGATGAAAACCCCTAGTTAGTGAATGAATAGGTTTCTAAACATAACTTCTTCTATAATAATGATTTTTATTTAAATAGATATTTTGGTAGGTCTATTGTTATGCTATATTGTATCATAATGGGAATGTGTCCCTATATTTTCTCACTAAAATTTATTCTTTTCTGTCCTGCTCATCAAAAGCAGAGGATTAACACTTAGCATTATCTATTGTTTACCATAAGTAATTTTCCACACACATGATCTCACTTTAAAAGTTTAGGCATCCCAGGGTTTCTGGATATGTTTTGGGTTTTCTTCCAATACTGGAGGTATCATTCTAAATCCCTCAGGTTTTGTTATAACCTCTGAAGTTATTTCTACTCTAGAAATACAAGTAGTATTGTGGAAACTTAGACACACATAGAAAAAGTGCTATGATATGTCATTACATAAATGCCATCAAAATGGTAATGAAAATATGTACAATATTCTGTAATATGTTTTTAAGGTGTAGGTATATCCTGATTCTGGGATAGTGTTTTTGAAAATTGTGATGTTAAATAAACTACTTACCAGAAACTCTCACAGAGAGGCGTAGATTTCTGGTTTTGGTGTGGCCCTTGCTGCTCTCCATACTAGTACCTGGGCTGCAAAGAAAGCTCTTGGTAAAACTGGCTGTTGGTCTCCATTCACCACAAAACGGACCTGTTATTCTGAAAGTTGCCTGTCGCATATCCGTGGCCTCATGAAGGAGTCAAAATCCTCTGATCTCTCACAATTCATTTTCCTGTGATGGACATTTATAGAGGTCTGGGGCTGAGCTGTTTAAAATATGCATCGAGCCTTTCCTCTGCAGCTGATCTGGGACTCCTCAGTGTGCAAACACAACTCAAGGGCAATGGCTTGAGTTCAACTGCAACAATGGAGAGCAGTTAATTTGTTGTTGGATTCATTAATGTTTTGGCAATCACCTGTTCCCAGCATGCAGCGAGAAGATCAACGTCCTCTCTCTTCTGGGATGTGGGTGAGCGAAGTTCAGAGTGAGATTTCTGCTAAGAAGTTGTGGGTGGCTGAAACCTCAAGGCTGCCTTCCTTTCCCGCTAGGGAGAGAAGGGCTCAGGGTGGGTGTACACTTATTGGGATGGATTTCACACGGCATATGAAGTTTTTCTTTCATGTTACATACTTTGCCAGATAAACAGATATCAGAAACCACAATATTAAAAGCATCAACACTATCTTTAGATGATCCACTCCTGCTAAGGGCTGATCCCTTAGCAAACCCTGTATGACTTCGTGCCCCTTAATTTTATGATCCTGCTGATGCTCATGACCTGGTGAAGAAATTGTTTGCTATGGAGTTTAAAAGTAGGGGGAAAAAAAGAGTCATCAAACAGCTCTTCGGAAAGGCAGAAGTTAACTATTCTTGTACAATGCTGAAATTATCAGGGCCAGAGCAAAATAGAGGAAAGAAGTTGATGAAGTGGGGTTGGACTGACTATCTTAAGTATACAGGGAAGATCGGTGGAGTAGAAAGAGAATGAGAGGGCAGAGAGGTTTGCGAAGGGAGGAAATGTGAAAAGTCTTTACGAAGATCATGTTATGTGCACATGGAAGTCTACCACAGGGGACTGCACCTGTATGTATATGTAGAAAGAACCAGTAATAAATTAACAGATAAATGACCCAAAGAAAGGTCAGTAGAGAAAGGAGAATTGCGACGGAAAAAGGAGGGAGATTGGGGGTGGTGACTGAATGGAGTAAATCAGATTCCATGCAGGTAGGATCTTTTCCAAATCAACCCAACTTCTATGTATAACTATTATGCTCTAATAAAAAATTTAAAAAGATGACATGATCCTATCAGCAAAGAGTGAGATTTGAATTCTTCTTGACCTATTTGTATACCTTTAATTTCTTTCTTTTGTCCAATGGCTCTGGCAATTTCAAGGATGAAGTTGAATAGAAGTGGTGAAAGAGGGGGCACCCTGTCTTCTTCCAGTTTTTCGAGTGAATGCTTTCAACCTTTCTCCACTTAGAATGATGCTGCCTTGGGTTTAGCACAGATAGCTTTTACAATGCTTTTACAAAGTTCCATCTGTCCCTAGTGTTTCTTCTGTTTTGACCGGTAGAGGTGCTATATTTTGTTAAATGCTTTTTCTGCATCTATTGAGATGATCAATAAACTTACATCTCTCTTAAATAAACTTAATCTCTCCCCTTTGGCTAAACATTCAGATTATCTCCAGTCCTATAAATATTATAATGAACATTTTCCTACATAAACATATGTGACCATTTCGAATTATCTCTTCAGGATAAAATTTAAATCTGACATAAAAGAATTAGTTGTGCAGTTTCTATTTAAAACTAGCTCATGGGAGAAATTATATTAAGTGAAATAAGCCAGACACATAAAGAGAAATAGCAGTTTTTCACTTCTTTGTGGAAGCTAAAAAGGTGATCTCAGAGAAGTAGGGAGTAGAGCGCTGGTTATTAGAGCCTGGGAGAGAATCACAAAAATCATTGTGAGTCTGATTTCTCAAAGATGCATGTGAAGGACTGCCTGAAACATGCCCTCTGAGTGTGGTCTTTAAAAAAAAAAATAAGAGTGGACTTCTAACAGGGTCCTCAGAAAATCTCTCTTCTCTCCTCAGTAGGCAGCAGGAGGTCCATGGGTCTGGCTGCCTAGGAGCTAGCTGTTGTGTGCAAATGGGCAGGACCAGGAAGGCTACAGAATCTCAGTAATAAATAGTAGACCACATTCTAGGTGAGGGCAGGCTGGAAACAGGCCATCCACAAGTAAATGGCTTGAGCTCTGAAAATGACAGAATCTGTGGATTTAGGAAACTGTTGTGGGTCCAATCCACTCATAACACCTACTCCCTGGGTCAGTCCAAGGTTGCCAGAGTTAACACAGGCCTAACCAGAACAACCCAGAGGGGGAGATTCCCTCTGGCCTCCTGGCTTGGAGGTTTGGTCTGGGGCCAGCTGACCAATTGCTGCCGCCCTGAGTTGAGGTGGGACGCCGAGGTGGAAGAGAACAAGGGGGAAAATGTCTCTAGCTTATGGCATCCAGAAGGTTGGGGCGGGGAGGGGACAGAAGAAGACAGTTCGCAGGGGACAAAATGTGATTCCCCAGGGCATGTCCCCAGCCACACTCCACCTGCCCACACTCCTCTCAGTACAGTGGGCCTTTCAGATAATTAACCCACAAAATGGATGGATCCACAGATTAGGTCACAAGTCTCACAGTCTAATCATTTCACCTCTGAACACTGCTACTGTGACTGACCCTGAGCTTTTGGTGGGGGGATACCTTATTTCTAAGCCATAATAGTTTCTACAGTCAATGTGCTTTGGTTAGAATACCTTCATGTAGTCTGGGAGAGTAATCTGGTGCCAAAACAAGATTAAAAGAAAATATCTGGTAACTGAAGATGTGACATTTGGAGCTTGGCGAAAAGCTGAGAAGAGGAGCCCTGGGTGGAGCACTTTAAAGTCCTGGTGAAGAGGACACAAAAGGGCACCTGGTCTGTGGGGTAGCTGAGTGGCAGTGGGATCACTCATTAAAACATACAAAAAAAAAAGAAGGAGCATGTCTGGGGAGAGAAAAGGAGGGAAGGAGGTTGGGCCTGGAGTATGGGTACCTTCGGGGTCTCCCAAAAAAGATTCCAGGATGCAGCAAGACAGGTTCCCAAGGGATAGGCCTGGGAGTCATAACTTAGAGTGACTGTGGAAGTCACAGGTGCTCATAAAGCCAAAAGAGAGCAGGGTGAGTAGAGAGGGCCTGATGGACTGTGTGAAAAGAAGGTGTCCAGAAGGAGGCTCACTAGCTATCAGCAATCATTCTGCACCAAAGTGTCAAAGCTCTGCTCTCTTAACCAGGCCTTCTGCACCTCAGTCTAAAACCTCTGCTTCCTATAATAGTCCTTCTGCACCCCAGTCTTCAACCTCTGCTCCCTGCAACAATCTTTCTCCACCCCAGTCTCCAAGTTCTACTCTCTGAAACACTCTTTCTGCACCCCAGTCTCGAACATGTGCTCTCTGCAACAGTCCTTCTGCACCTCAGTCTGAAAACTCTGCTCTCTGTAACAGTCTTTCTGCACCTAAGTCTCCAAACTCTGCTCTCTATAATATCCTTCTGCACACCAGTCTCCAAACTGTGATATATGTAACAGGCCTTCTGCAAACCAGTCTCCAACCTCTGCTCCCTGCCAGAATCCTTCTGCACTCCAGTCTCCAAGTTCTGCTCTCTGAAAGAGTCCTTCACCACCCCACTCTCGAACATCTGCTCTCTGCAACAGTCCTTCTGCACCGAAGTCTGAAAACTCTTCTCTCTGCAACAATCATTCTGCAACACAGTCTCCAAACTCTGCTCTCTGTAACAGTCCTTCTGCACCCTCAGTCTCCAAACTCTGCTTTCTGAAACAGTCCTTCTGGACCCCTGTCTCCAACTTCTGCTCTCAGTAACAGTTCTTCTGAACCTCAATCTCCAAACTCTGCTCTCTGTAACACTCATTCTGCACCCCAGTCTCCAACCTCTACTCTGTAAAAGTTTTTCTGCACCTCAGTCTCCAACCTCTGCTCTCTGTCAGATCTTTCTGCAACCCATTCTCCAAACGCTGCTCTCTGTAACAGACTTCTGCAACCCAGTCTCCAAACTCTGCTCTCTGTAACAGGCCTTCTGCACCCCAGTCTTCAAGCTCTGCTCAATGTAACAGGCTTTCTGCAACCCAGTCTTCAAACTGTGCTCTCTTCAACGATCCTTCTGCACTCCAGTCTCCAAACTCTGCTCTCTGTTACAGTCCTTCTCTAAACCCAGGATCCAGTATCTGCTCTCTGAAACAGTCCTTCTGCACCTTAGTCTGAAAACTTGGCTCTCTGCAAAAATCCTTCTGCACCTGAGTTTCCAAACTTTGCACTCTGTACCAGTTCTTCTGAACCTCAGTCTACAAAATGCTCTCTGTAAGATCCTTCTGCAACTCAGTCTCGAAATTGTGCTATCGTTAACAGTAATTCTGCACCCCAGTCTCCAAACTCTGCTCTCTTTAACAGGCGTTCTTGACCCCAGTCTCCAAACTCTGCTCTCTGTAACAGGCCTTCTGCGCCCCAGTCTCCAACCTCTTCTCTCTTCAACGATCCTTCTTCACCATAGTCTCCAATCTCTGCTCTCTGTAACAATCCTTCTGCACCTCACTCTCCAACCCTCTGCTCTCTGCAACGGTTCTTCTGCACCCCAGTCTCAACACTCTGCTCTCTTCAACAGTCTTTCTGCACCCCAGTCTCCAAACTCTGCTCTCTTCAACAGTCCTTCTGCACCCCAGTCTCTAAACTCTGCTCTCTGCTAAAGTACTTCTGCACCCCAGTCTTCAACATCTGCTCGCTGTATCAGTAATTTTACACCCCAGTAATAAAAATCTTCTCTGTGTAACAATCCTTCTGCTCCTTTGTTTCCAAGCTCTTCTCTCTGCAACGATCCTTCTGCACCCAGGTCTCCAACCTGTGCTCTCTGTAACAGTCCTTCTGCACCCCAGTCTCCAACATCTGCTCTCTGCAACGATCCTTCTTCTACCCAGTCTCCAAACTCTGCTCTCTGTAAAAGTCCTTTTTATTCTACCCAGTCTCCAATCTCTGCTCTCTGTAACAATCCTTCTGCATCTCAGTCTCAAATACCTGCTCTCTGCAAAGGTCCTTCTGAACCCCGTCTACAAACTCTGCTCTGTAACAGTCCTTCTGTACGGCAGTCTCCAAGCTCTTCTTTCTATAACGGTCTTTCTACACCCCAATTTCCAAACTCTGCTCTCTGTAATAGTTCTTCTAAGCCTCAGTCTGAAACTTCTGCTCTCTGCAACAATCCTTCAAAACAACAGTCTCCAAACTGTGCTATTTGTAACAATCCTTCTGCACCCCAGTCTCCAACATCTGCTCTCTGTAACAGGTTTTCTGCAACCCAGTCTCCAAACTCTGCTGTCTATAACAGGACTTCTGCACCCCAGTCTCTAAACTCTGCTCTCTGCAACGATCCTTCTGCATCCCAGTCTCTAACGTCTACTCTCTGTAAGATACTTCTGCACCCCGTTCTCCAAACTTTGCTCTCTGTAACAGTCATTCTGCACCTCAGTCTCAAACCTCATCTCTCTGCAACGGCCCTTGTGCACCCCAGTATCCAACCTCTGTTCTATTCAGCTGTCCTTCTGCACCCCAGGCTAAAACTCTGCTCTCTGTAACAGTCCTTCTGCACCCCAGTCTCCAAACTCTACTTTCCGTATCAGTTATTCTGCACCCCAGTCTAAAACCTCTGCTCTCTTCTACAGTCCTTCTGCACCCCAGTCTCCAACCTCTGCTCTCTGCAACATTTCTTCTGCACCAAAGTCTTTAACCTGGGCGCTCTGAAACTATCCTACTGCACCCCGGTCTCCAAACTCTGCTCTCTGTAGCGATCCTTGTGCACCTCAGTCTCCAACCTTTGCTCTCTGCAACAATCTTTCTGCATCCCAGTCTCCCAGATCTGCTCTCTGCACCTCAGTCTCCAACCTCTGCTCTCTGCAAAGATCCTTCTGCATCCCAGTCTCCCACATCTGCTCACTGCAACGGTCCTTCTGCACCCCAGTCTGCAAACTCTGCTGTCTGAAACACTCCTTCTGCACCCAAGTCTTCAAGCTCAGCTCTCTGTAACAGTCGTTCTGCACATCAATGTCCAACCTCTTCTCTCTGTAACCATCCTTCTGCACCTCATGTCCAAACTCTGCTCTCTGTAACAGGCCTTCTGCACCACAGTCTCCAACCTCTGCTTTCTGTAACAGTTCTACTGAACCCCAGTATCTATCCTCTGCTCTCTGTAAAAATCCTTTGTCACCCTTGTCTCCAACCTCTCCTCTCTGTAAAAGTCATTCTGCACCTAAGTATCCGACCTCTGCGATCTGTAATTGTCTTTCTTCACCCCAGTCTCCATCCTCTGCTCTCTGTATAAGTCATTCTGCACCCAAGACTCCAAACTCTGCTCTCTGCAACATTTCTTCTGCACCCCAGTCTCTAACCTGTGCTCTCTGTGACAGTCCTTCTGCACCCCAGTCTCCAACATCTGTTCTCTGCAACGATCCTTCTTCTATCCAGTCTCCAAACTCTGCTCTCTGTAAAAGTCCTTTTGTATCGCAGTCTTCAACCTCTTCTCTTTGTAACGGTCCATCTGCTCCCCAATTTCAACCTCTGCTTTCTGTAACAGTCCTTTTGCACCCCAGTCTCCAAACACTTCTCTCTGCATCGATCCTTCTGCACCTCAGTCTCCAAGCTCTGCTCTCTCTAAAAGTCCTTCTGCACTTCAGTCTCCATCATTTGCTCTCTGTAATGGTCCTACTGCACCCCAGTCTCCAATCTGCGCTCTCTATAACAATCATTCTTCACCTCTGTCTCCAACGTCTACTCTCTGTAACAGGCTTTCTACACCCCAGTCTCCAAACTGTGCTCTCTGTAACAGTCCTTTTGTACCGCAGTCTCCAACCACTTCCCCCTATAACGTTACTTCTGCATTCCAATTGCCAACCTCTGCTTTCTGAAACAGTCCTTCTGCACCTCAAACTCGAAACTCTGCTCTCTGTAACAGTCCTTCTAAAACTGTCTGAAATCCCTGCTCTCTGCAACAATCTTTCTAAACCCCAGTCTTCAAACCGTGCTATCTGTAAGAATCCTTCTGCATCCCAGTATCAAATATCTGCTCTCTGTAACAGGTCTTCTGCAACTCAGTCTCCATAGTCTGCTCTCTGTAACAAGCCTTCTGCACCCCAGTGTCCAACCTCTTTTCTCTGCAACGATTCTTCTGCAACTCAGTCTCCAACCTCTGCTCTCTGCAACAGTCCTTCTGCACCCCAGTCTCTAACCTCTGCTCTCTGTAAGATCCTTCTCCACCCCGTTCTCCAAACTTTGCTCTCTGTAACAGTCATTCTGCACCTCAGTCTCCAACCTCATCTCTCTGCAATGACCCTTCTGCACCCCAGTCTCCAAACTCTGTTCTCTGCAGCAGTCTTTCTGCACCCCAGGCTACCAACTCTGCTCTCTGTAACAGTCCTTCTGCACCCCAGACTTCAAACTGTGCTCTCTGTAACTGTCTTTCTGACCCCAGTTTTCTAACTCTGCTCTCTGTAACAATCCCTCTGCACCTCAGTCTCCAAACTCTGCTCTCTTAAACAGTCCTTCTGCACCCCTGTCTCCAAACTCTTCCCTCTCTAACAGTCGTTATGCATCCCTTCCCCAAACTCTGCTCTCTATAACAGGCCTTCCGCACCGCAGTCTCCAAACTCTGTTCTCTGGAACAGTCCTTCTGCACTTCAGTCTCAAACCTCTGCTCTCTACAAAGATCCTTCTGCACCCCAGTCTCCAACATCTTCTCTCTGAAACAGTCCTTTTTCACCTCAGTTTGAAAACTCTGCTCTGTGCAATGATCCTTCTGCACCAAAGTCTACAAACTCTGCTTACTGTAAAAGTCCTTCTTCATCTCACCTCTCAACAGTCCTTCTGTACTTCTTCTCACCTCTCAACAGTCCAACTGTACTGCAGTCTCCAAACTCTGCTCTCTGCAACGGTCTCTCTGCACCCCAATCTCCAAATTCTGTTGTCTGCAAGAGACCTTCAGCACCTCAGTCTACAAAATCTGCTCCCTGCAACAATCCTTCTGCACCTTAGTCTCCAAATTCTGTCTCAGCAACAGTTCTTATGCACCCGAGTATCCAACATCTACTCTCTGAAACAGTCATTCTCCACCACAGTCTCCAACCTCTGTTCTCTATAACATTCTTTCTGTACTGTTATCTCCAACCTCTGCTCTCTGTAAGGATCCTTCTGCACCCCAGTCTCCAACTTCTACTTTCTGTACCAGTCCTTCTGCACCCCAGGCTCCAACCTCTGATCTCTAACAGTCTTTCTGTACCTCAGTTTCCAAACTCTGCTCTCTGCAACAGTCCTTATGCACCTCAGTCTGAAATCTCTGTTCTCGGCAAAGATCCTTCTGAACCCCATTCTCAAACTCTGCTCTCTGTAACAGTCCTTCTGCACCCCAGTCTCCAAACTCTGCTTACTGTATCAGTCCATCTGCACCACAATTTCGAAAATCTGCTCTCTGTAAGAGTCTTTCTTCACCTCAGTCTACAAACTCTGCTCTCTGCAACAGTCCTTCTGCACCCCAATCTAAAACATCTTCTCACTGCAGCAGACTTTCTCCACCAAAACTTCAACCTCTGCCTCTGTAACAGTCCATGTGTAACCCAGTCTCCAACCTCTGCTCTCTGCAACAGTCTTTCTGTACCCCAATGTGAACCTGTGCTCTACGCTACAGTCCTTATACACCCCAGTGTTCAGCCTCTGCTCTCTGCAACAGACCCTCTGCAACCCAGTCTCCAACCTCTGCTCTCCTTAAAAATCTTTCTGCACCTCAATCTCCGAACTCTGCTCTCTGCAATGATTCTTCTGCACCTCAGTCTTCAAAAACTACTCTCTGTAAATGTACTTCTGAACCCCTTGTCCAAACTCTGCTCTCCGTAACAGGCCTTCTGCACCCCAGTCTCCAAACTCTGTTCTTTATAACAATCCTTTTGTACCCCAGTCTCAAAATTTTGCTCTCTACAATGATCCTTCTGCACCCTAGTCTTCAATCTCTGCTCTATGTAACAGGCCTTTTGCACCCAAATCTCCCACCTCTACTCTCTGTAACAGTTCTCTTGCACCTCAGTCACCAACCTCTGCTCTCTGCAACAGTCCTTTTGCACCTCAGTCTCCAAACTCTACTCTCTGTTACAGTCCTTCTGCACCCCGGTCTCAAACCACTGCTGTCTGCAAAGATCCTTCTGCACACCAGTCTCCAACGTCTGCTTTCTGCAACAGTCCTTCTGCACACCAGTCTCAAACCTCTGCTCTCTGTAACAATCCTTCTGTAACTCAGTCTCCAAACTCTGCTCTCTGCAAAAGTCCTTCTGCACCCCAGTCTCCAACCTCTGCTGCTGCAAAAGTCCTTCTACACCCCACTCTCAAACCTCTGCTCTCTGTAACAGTCCTTCTGTAACTCAGTATCCAAGCTCTGCTCTCTGCAAAAGTCCTTCTGCACCCCAGTCTCCAAACTCTGCTTCCTGCAAAAGTCCTTCTACACCCCAGTATCCAACATCTGCTATCTGCAACAGTCATTCTGCACTTCAGTCTTCAACCTCTGCTCTCTGTAACAATCCTTCTGTAACTCAGTCTCCAACCTGTACTCTCTGTAACAGTCATCCTGCATCTCAGTCTTCAAACTCTGCTCTCTGCAACAGTCTTTCAGAACCACTGTCTCAAATTCTTGTCCCTGCAACAGTCCTTCTAAACCCCAGTCTCCAACCTCTGCTGTCTGCAACAGTCCTTCTGCACCTTAGTCTCTAAACTCTACTATCTGTATCAGTCCTTCTGCACTTCAGTCTCCAACATCTGCTCTCTTTGAGATCCTCCTGCAACCCAGGCTGTAAACTCTGCCCTCTGTAAGAGTCCTTATGCACCCCTTGTCCAACCTCTGTTCTTGTAACAGTCATTTTGCACGCCGGTCTCAAACCTCTGCTCGCTACAACGACCCTTCTGCACCCCAGTCTCCTACCTCTGCTCTCTGTAACAGTCCTTCTGCACCTCACTCTAACAACTCTGTTCTCTATATGATCCTTCTGCAACACAGTCTTTAAACTCTGCACTCTGTAACAGTCCTTCTGCAAAACAGTCTCAAACATCTGCTCTCTGTAAGAGGACTTCTGCAACCCAGTCTCCAAACTCTGCTCTCTGTAATAGGCCTTCTGAACCCTAGTCTCAAACCTCTTACCTCTGCAACGATTCTTCTCCACCCAAGTCTCCAAATCTGCTCTCAGCAACTATCCTTTTGCACCCCCGTCTCCAAACTCTGCTCTCTGTAAGATCCATCTGAACCCCAGTCTCCAAACTCTGCTCTCTGTAAAAGTCCTTCTGCACCACAGTATCCAAAGGCTGCTCTCTGTAACAGTCCTTCCGCACTTCAGTCTCCATCCTCTGCTCTCTGAAACACTCCTTCCCCATGTCATTCCCCATCCTCTGCTCTCTGTAACAGTCCTTCTGCACCCCAGTCTCTAAAATCTGCTCTATGAAACAGTCCTTCTCCACTCCAGTCTCCAACATCCACTCTCTGCAACAGTCTTTCTGCACCCCAGTCTCCAAACTCTTCTCTCAGCAACGAACCTTCTGGACCCCAGTCTGCAAAGTCTGCTCTCTGCAACAGTTTTGGTACACCACAGTCTCCAACCTCTGTTCTCTGTAAGATACTTCTGCACTCCAGTTTCTAAACTCTGCTCTCTGTAACAATTCTTCTCCACCCCAGTCTCCAACTTCCGTCCTCTGCAACAGTCCTTCTTCTCCCCTGTCTCCGAGATCTGCTCTCTCTAACAGACCTTATGTACCGCAGTTTCCAACCTCTGCTCTCTGTAAAGGTCCTTCTACAACCCAGTCTCCAACCTCTGCTTTTTTGAATCAGTCTTTCTGAACCCAGTCTCCAACCTCTTCTCTTTTTATCTATCTTTCTGCACCTCAGTCTCCAACCTGTGCTTTCTGTAAAAGTCCTTCTTCACCCCAGTCTCGAACCTCTGCTCTCTGTAACAGTCTTCCTACACCGTAGTCTCCAACATCTGCTCTCTGTAAGGATCCTTCTGTACCCCAATTTCCAAACTCTTCTTTCTGTAACAGTCCTTCTGCACGTCAGTCTTCAACACCTGCTCTCTGTAAGTTCCTTCATCAAACCAGTCTCCAAACTCTGCTCTCTGTAACAGTCCTTCTGCACCCCAGTCTCCAACCTCTCCTCTCTGTAACAGGCCTTCTGCACACCAGTCTCAAAACTCTGCTCTCTATAGCAGGCCTTCTGCACCCCAGTTTCCATGCTATACTCTCTACAACGATCCTTCTGCACCCCAGTCTCGAACCTTTGGTCTCAGCAATGATTCTACTGCACCTCAGTCTCCAAATACTGCTCTCTGTAAGATCCTTCTGCACCCCTGTCTCCAAGCTCTGCTCTGTGTAACAGTCCTTCTGCACCCCTGTCTCCAAACTCTGCTCTCCGCAAGAGTCATTCTGCACCGCAGTGTCCAAACTCTGCTCTCTGCAACAGTCCTTCTGCACCCTAGTTACCAACATATGCTCTCTGCTACAGTACTTCTGCACCCCAGTCTTCAACCTCTGTTCTCTGTAACAGTCCTCCTGTACTGCAGTATCCAAACTCTGAAGTACTCCAATCTCTGCTTTCTGTGTCAGTCCTTCTGTACCCCAGTCTCCAAACTCTGCTCTCTGTAAGAGTCCTTCTGCATCTCAGTCTCCAACCTCTGATCACTGCAGAGTCCTTCTGCAACTCAGTCTCCAAATTCTGCTCTCTGTAACAGGAGTGCCGCACCTCAGTCTCCAACCTCTGCTCCCTGCAACAGTCCTTCTGCACACCAGTCCCAACCTCTGCTTTCTACAACAGTTCTTCTGGACTCTAGTTACCAAGATCTGATCTCTGCAACAGTTTTTCTGCACTCCAGTCCCCAACATCTGCTCTCTGCCACAGTAATTCTGCACCTCAGTTGGAAAAATCTGCTCTCTGCAACGACCCTTCTGCACCAGAGTCTCCTACATCTGCTCTCTGTAACAGTCCTTCTGCACCTCAGTCTCCCAACTCTGCCATGTGTTTCATCCTTCTGCAACCAAGTCTTTAAACTCTGCACTCTTTAACAGTCCTTCTGCACAACAGTCTCCAACCTCTGCTCTCTTTTACAGAACTTCTGCCACCCAGTCTCCAAACTCTGCTCTGTGTAACAGGCCTTCTGCACCCCAGTCTCCAACCTCTTCTCTCTGCAACGATTCTTCTCCAACTCAGTCTCCAACTTCTTCTCTCTACAACAGTCCTTTTGCACCCCAGTCTCTAAACTCTGCTCTCTTTAAGATCCATCTGAACCCCAGTCTTCAACCTATGCTCTCTGTAACAGTCCTCCTGCACCCCAGTCTTTAAACTCTGGTCTCTGTAACAGTCCTTCTGCACCCCAGTCTCCAAACTCTTTTATCTGTAACAGTCCTTCTGCACCTCATTTTCCAACCTCTTCTCTCTGCAACAGTTTTTCTTCTCCCCAGTCTCTGAGATCTGCTCTCTGTAACAGTCCTTCTGTACCGCAGTGTCCAACCAGTGCTCTCAGTTTCGGTTTTTCTACACCCCAGTCTCCAAACTCTGCTTTCTGTATCAGCCTGTCTGAATCCCAGTATCCAACCTCTGTTCTCTGTATCCATCCTTCTGCACCTCAGTCTCCAACTTGTGCTCTCTGTAAGAGTCCTTCTGCATCCCAGTCGCCAACCTCTACTCTCGGTAACAGTCCTAAACCGCAGTCTCCAAATTCTGCTCTCTTTAACGGTACTTCTTCAACCCAATTTCCAACCTCTGCTTCCTGTAACAGTCCTACTGCACCTCAGTCTCTAAACTATGCTCTCTGCAACAGTCCTTTTACATCCCACTCTCCAAAATCTGGTCTCTGCCACAGTCCTTATGCATTACAGTCTGAAAACTCTGCTGTCTGCAATGAATCTCCTGCACCCCAGTCTCTTACTTCAGGTGTCTGTTACAATCCTTCGGCACCTCAGTCTCCAAACTCTGCTCTCTGTAAGATCCATCTCAACTCCAGTCTCTTACCTCTGCTCTCTGTAAAAGTTCTTCTACACCTCAGCCTCCAACCTCTTCTCTCTGCAACAGTTTTTCTGCACCCCAGTCTCCAACATCTGCTCTCTGTAACAGTCTTTCTGCACCTCATTCTCCAAACTCTGCTCTCTGCAACAACCTTCTTCACCCCAGGCTTCAAACTTTGCTCTCTGCAACGATCTTTCTGGACCCTAGTCTCCAACGTCTGCTCTCTGCAACAGTCCTTCTGCACCACAGTCTCCAACCTGTGTTCTCTGTAAGATCTTTCTGCACTCCAGTTTCCAAACTCTTCTCTCTAACATTCCTTCTAGACCCCAGTCGCCAACCTCTGCTTTCTGCAATGGTCCTGCGGAACCCCTGTCTCAGAACTCTGTTCTCTGCAACAGTCTTTTTGCTCCCCAGTCTCCAGTATCTGCTCTCTGTAACAATCCTTCTGTACCGCATTCACCAAACTCTGCTCTCTGTATCGTTCCTTCTGCACCCCAGTTTCATAACTCTGCTTTCTGTATCAGTCCTTCTGAACCCCAGTCTCCAACCTCTTCTCTCTGTGTCTATCCTTCTGCATCTCAGTCTCCAACCTGTGCTTTCTGTAACAGTCCTTCGGTACCCAAGTCTCCCACCTCTGCTCTCTGTAACAGTCCTTCTATACCATAGTCTCCAAACTCTGCTCTCTGTAACGTTCCATCTGCACCCCAATTTCCAACCTCTGCTTTCTGTAACAGTCGTTCTGCACCTCAGTCTCCAAACTCTGCTCTCCGTATCAGTTCTTCTACACCTCAGTATCCAACTTCGGCTCTCTCTCTGTAACAGTACTTCTGCACCTCAGTCTGAAACCTCTGCTCTCCACGATCCTTCTGCACCCCAGTATTCAACCACTGCTCTCTGTAAGAGTTCACCTGCACCCCAGTCTCCAACCTCTCCTCTCTGTAACAGGCCTTCTGTACGCCAGTGTACAAATCTGCTCTCTGTAGCAGGCCTTTTGCACCCCAGTCTCCAAACTCTGCTCTATGCAACGATCCTTCTGCACCCCAGTATTTAAACTCTGCTCTCTGCAATGATCCTACTGCACCCCAGTCTACACATTCTGCTCTCTGTAAGATCCTCCTGCACCGAAGTCTCCAACCTCTGCTCTCTGAAACAGTCCTTCGGCACCCTAGTTACCAACCTCTGCTCTCTGCTACAGTACTTTTGCACCCCAATCTTCTACCTCTACTCTCTGCAACAGTCCTTCTACACGCCAGTCTAAAACCTCTTCTCTCTACAATAGTCCTTCTGCACCCCAGTCTCCAAACTCTGCTCTCTGTATTAATCCTTCTGCACCTCAGTCTCCAAGCTCTGCTCTCTGTAACGATCCTTCTGCACCTCAGTCTCCAAACTCTACTGTTTGTAACAGTGCTTGTGCACCTCAGTCTCCAACCTCTGCTCTCTGTAACATCCTTCTGCAACCCAGTCTCCAAACTCTACTCTCTTTAACAGTCCTCGTGAACCCCAGTCTCCAAACTCTGCTCTCTGTACCAGGCTTTCTTCACCCCAGTTTCCAAAATCTGCTCTCTGTATCTGTCCTTCTGCACCCTATTCTTCAACCTCTGCTCTCTGCAACAATCCTTCTGCATCCTGTCTCCAACCTCTGCTCTCTGCAACAATCCTTCTGCACCCCAGTCTTCAAACTCTACTCTCTGTAACAGTTCTTCTGTACATCAGTCTCCAACCTCTGCTATTTGTAAGACCCTTTTAAACATAGTCCACATACTCTGCTCATTGAAACACATTCTGCACCCCAGTCTTTCTGCACCTCATTCTCAAACGTCTGCTCTGCAACAGTCTCTCTGCAACCCAGTCTCCAAACTCTGCTCTCTATAATATCCTTCTGTACCCCAGAATCCAAAATCTGCTCTCTGTAACATTCGTTCTGCACCCCAGTCTCCAACCTCTGCTCTCTGCAATGGTCCCTCTGCGCCCCAGTCTCCAACCTTATTCTCAAAAACAGTTCTTCTGTACCGCAGTATTCAACCTCATTTCTCTGTAAGGGTCTTTCTTCACCCCAGTCTCCAAACTCTGCATTCTGTATTAGTGCTTCTGCAACACAGTCTCCAAACTCTGCTTTCTGTAACAGTCCGCCTGCACCTCACTCTGCAACCTCTGCTCTTTGAAACAATCTTTCTGCACCCCAGTCTTAAACCTCTGCTCTCTGTATCAGTCCTTCTGCACCCCTGTTTCAGAACTCTGCTCTCTGAAAGAGTCCTTCTGCACCTAAGTCTCCAACAACTGCTTTCTGCAACAGTCATTCTACACACCAGTCTCCAAACTCTGCTCTCTGCGACAGTCCTTTTATACCCCCATCTCCATAATCTGCTCTCTGCAACGATCCTTCTGCACCCCATTCTCAAACGTCTGCTCTGCAACAGTCTCTCTGCAACCCAGTCTCCAAACTCTGCTCTCTATAAGATCCTTCTGTACCCCAGATTCCAAACTCTGCTCTCTGTAACATTCCTTCTGCACCCCAGGCTCCAACCTCTGCTCTCTGCAATGGTCCCTCTGCGCCCCAGTCTCCAACCTTATTCTCAACAACAGTTTTTCTGTAAAACAGTATTCAACCCCAGTTCTCTGTAAGGGTCCTTCTTCACCCCAGTCTTCAAACTCTGCTTTCTGTATCAGTGCTTCTGCACCACAGTCTCTAAACTCTGCTCTCTGTAACAGTCCGTCTGCACCTCACTCTGCAACCTCTGCTCTCTGCAACAATCCTTCTGCACCCCAGTCTTAAAACACTGCTCTCTGTAACAGTCCTTCTGTACTGCAGTCTCCAACCTCTGCTCTCTGTAACGATCCTTCTGCACCCGAGTCTCCAAACTCTGTGTTATGTATCAGTCATTCCGCACCCCAGTCTCCAAACTCTGCTCTCTGTAACAGTCCTTCTGCACCTCAGACTCCAAACACTGTTCTCTGCAACAGTCTTAATGTGCCCCAATCTTTAACCTCTGCTCTCTGCAACAGTCCTTATGCACCTCAGTGTCCAAACTCAGCTCTCTGTAAGATCCTTCTGAAACCCAGTCTCCAACCTCTGCTTTCTGCAATGGTCCTTCTGCACCCCAGTCTCCAAACT
The DNA here is from genome assembly GCF_052094955.1 of Ictidomys tridecemlineatus. Classification (NCBI taxonomy): domain Eukaryota; kingdom Metazoa; phylum Chordata; class Mammalia; order Rodentia; family Sciuridae; genus Ictidomys; species Ictidomys tridecemlineatus. Next base: position 35,623 of record NW_027526110.1, read on the forward strand.
CTGCTCTCTGTAACAGTCCTTCTGCACCTCAGACTCCAAACACTGTTCTCTGCAACAGTCTTACTGTGCCCCAATCTCCAACCTCTGCTCTCTGCAACAGTCCTTATGCACCTCAGTGTCCAAACTCAGCTCTCTGTAAGATCCTTCTGAAACCCAGTCTCCAACCTCTGCTTTCTGCAATGGTCCTTCTGCACCCCAGTCTTCAAACTCTTATCTCTACAATAGTTATTCTGCACCCCAGTCTAAAACCTCTGCTCTCTGTAACAGTCTTTCTGTACTGCAGTCTCCAAACTCTGTTCTCTGTAAGGGTTTTCCTGCACTACATTGTCCAATCTCTGCTTTATGTATCAGTTTTTTTGCACCACATTCTCGAAACACTGCTGTCTGTATCAGTCCTTCTGCACCTCAGTCTGCAACCTCTGCTGTTTCCAATAGTCCATATGCACCCCAGTCTCTAAATTCCGCTCTCTGTCACATTCCTTCTGCACCCCAGTCTCCAACATCTGCTGTCTACAACAGTCCTTCTACAACCCAGTCTCCAAACTCTGCTCTCTGTAACAGTCCTTCTACACCCCAGTCTCCAACCTCTGCTTTCTGTATCACTCCTTCTGCACCACAGTTTTAAACTCTGCTCTCTGTAACAGTCCTTCTGCACCTCACTCTGCAAACTCTGCTCTCTGTAAAAATCCCTCTGCACCCCAGTCTTCAACCTCTGCTCTCTGTAACAGTCCTTCTGTACTGCAGTGTCCAATCTCTGCTCTCTGTAACAGTCCTTCTGCACCCGAGTCTCCAAACTCTGCGTTATGTATCAGTCATTCTGAACACCAGTCTCCAACCTCTGCTCTCTGTAACAGTCCTTCTGCACCTCAGACTCCAATCTCTGTTCTCTGCAAAAGTACTTCTGCGCTCCTATCTCCAACCTCTGCTCTCTGCAACAGTCCTTCTGCACCCCAGTCTCCAACCTCTGCTATCTACTAAAGTCTTTCTGCACCCTAGTTACCAACATCTGCTCTCTGCAACAGACCTTCTGCACCCCAGTCTTCAACATCTGCTGTCTTCGACAGTCATTCTGCACCTCAGTCTGAAAACTCTGCTCTCTGCAACGACACTTCTGCACCCAAGTATCCTCCCTCTGCTCTCTGTAACAGTCCTTCTGCACCTCAGTCTCCCAACTGTGCTCTCTGTTTGATCCTTCTGCAATCTAGTCTTTAAACTCTGCACTCTGTAAAGTCCTTCTGCACCCTAGTTACCAACATCTGCTCTCTGCAACACACCTTCTGCACCCCAGACTTCAACATCTGCTGTCTGTAAAAGTCCTTCATCACCTCAGTCTTAAAACGCTGTTCTCTGCTACGATCCTTTTGTACCTCAGTCTCCAACCTCTACTCTCTGTAACAGTCCTTCTGCACCTGGGTCCCCAACATCTGCTCTCCGTTAAATCCTTCTTCAACCCAGTCTCCAAACTCTGAGATCTGTAACAATCATTCTAGGGCCCTTCTTCACACTCTGCTCTCCATAACAGGCCTTCTGAACCCCAGTCTTCAACCTCTGCTCTCTGTAACAGTCTTTTTGCACCTCAGTCTCCAACCTCTGCTCTCTGTAATGGTCCCTCTGCACCCCAATTTCCAACCTCTGCTTTCTGTAACACTCCTTCTGCACCTCAGTCACCAAACTATGGTCTCTGAAACTGTCCTTCTGCACCTCAGTCTTCAATGTCTGGTCTCTGTAACAGTATTTCTGCACCTCAGTCTGAAACCTCTGCTCTCTGCATGATCCTCCTGCACCCAAGTATTCAACCACTGCTCTCTTTAACAGTCGTCCTGCACCTCAGTCCCAAACCCCTGCCCTCTAAAATCTTTCTGCAACCCAGCCTCAAAACTCTGCTCTCTATAACTGTCTTTCTGCAACCCAGTCTCCAACCTCTGCTTTCTGTATCATAATTCTTCACCCCAGTCTCCAACGTCTTCTCTATGTAACAGTCCTTCTGCATCTCAGTCTCCAAAATCTGCTCTCTGCAACAGTCCTTCTGCACCCCAGTCTCCAAGCTCTGCTTTTTGAAACATTCCTTCTGCACCCGAGTCTCCAACCTGTGCTCTCTGTAACAGTCCTTGTGAACACCAGTCTCCCACCTCTGCTCTTTATAACGATTTTTCTGCAGCCCAGTCTCCACCTATGCTCTCTGCAACGATTCTTCTTCAACTCAGTCTACATACTGTGCTCTCTGTAACAGGCTTCTGAACCCCAGGATCAAACATTTGCTCTCTGCAACATTTCTTCTACACCCATGTCTCCAAAATGTGCTCTCTGTAACAGTCCTTCTGCACCTCAGTCTCCAGCTTCTGCTCTCTGTAAGATTCTTCTGCACCCCTGTATCCAACCTCTGCTCTCTGTAACAGTCCTTCTGCACCAGAGTCTTTAAAGTCTGCTCTCTAAACTCTGCTCTCTGCAACAGTCCTTCTGCACCCCAGTCTCCAACCTCTGCTATCTACAACAGTCCTTCTTCACCCTAGTTACCAACATCTGCTCTCTGCAACAGACCTTCTGCACCCCAGTCTTCAACATCTGCTCTCTGCAACAGTCCTTCTGCACCTCAGTCTTAAAACGCTGTTCTCTTCTATGATCCTTTTGTACCTCAGTCTCCAACCTCTACTCTCTGCAACAGACCTTCTGCACCCCAGTCTTCAACATCTGCTCTCTGCAACAGTCCTTCTGCACCTCAGTCTTAAAACGCTGTTCTCTTCTATGATCCTTTTGTACCTCAGTCTCCAACCTCTACTCTCTGTAACAGTCCTTCTGCACCTGAGTCCCCAACATCTGCTCTCTGTTAGATCCTTCTTCAACCCAGTCTCCAAACTCTGTGATCTGTAACAGTCCTTCTAGGGCCCTTCTTCACACTCTGCTCTCCGTAACAGGCCTTATGAACCCCAGTCTCCAACCTCTGCTCTCTGTAACAGTCTTTTTGCACCTCAGTCTCCAACCTCTGCTCTCCGTAATGGTCCCTCTGCACCCCAATTTCCAACCTCTGCTTTCTGTAACACTCCTTCTGCACCTCAGTCACCAAACTCTGCTCTCTGAAACTGTCATTCTGCACCTCAGTCTTCAATGTCTGCTCTCTGTAACAGTATTTCTGCACCTCAGTCTGAAACCTCTGCTCTCTGCATGATCCTCCTGCACCAAAGTCTTCAACCACTGCTCTCTTTAACAGTCGTCCTGCACCTCAGTCCCTTACCCCTGCCCTCTAAAATCCTTCTGAAACCCAGTCTCCAACCTCTGCTCTTTGTAGCAGGCCTTCTGCATCCCAGTATCCAAACTCTGCTCTCTGAAACAGTCCTTCTGCACCTCAGTCTCCAACCTCTGCTCTCTGTAACACTCCTTCTGAACCAGAGTCTTTAACGTCTGCTCTGTGTAGCAGGACTTCCGCACCTCATTCTGCAAACTCTGCTCTCTGCAACAGTCTTTCTGCACCCCAGTCTCCAAACTCTGCTATCTACAACAGTCCTTATGCAACCTAGTTACCAACATCTACTCTCTGCAACGACCCTTCTGCACCCAAATCTCCTCCCTCTGCTCTCTGTAACAGTCCTTCTGCAAACTGTGCTCTTTGTTTGATCCTTCTGCAATCCAGTATTTAAACTTTGCACTCTGTAAAGTCTTTCTGCACAACATTCTCCAACCTCTGCTCTCTGTAACAGGACTTCTTGAATCCAGTCTCAAAACTCTGCTCTCTGTGATAGGCCTTGTGCACCCCAGTTTCCAAACTCTTCTCTCTGCAACGATTCTTCTCCACCCAAGTCTCCTACATCTACTCTCTGCAACAGTCCGTTTGTACCCCAGTCTCCAATCTCTTCTCTCTGTAAGATTCATCTGAACTCCAGTCTTCAACCTCTGCTCTCTGTAACAGTCCTTCATCAACCCAGTCTCCAAAATCTGCTCTCTGTAAGTCTTTCTGCACCTCAGTCTCAAACCTCTTCTCTCTGTAACAGTCCTTCTGCACCCCAGTCTAAAACATCTGCTCTCTGCAACAGTCCTTCTGCAACCCAGTCTCCAAACTCTGCTTTGTGTATCAGTCTTCTGAACCCCAGTCTCCAACCTCTGTTCTCTGTATCTATCATTTTGCACCTCAGTGTCAACCTGTGCTCTATGTAAGAGTCCTTCTGCACACCAGTCTGTAGCCTCTGCTCTCGGTAACAGTCCTATACAGCAGTCTCCAAACTCTGCTCTCCTTAACGGTCCTTCTGCACACCAATTTCCAAAATCTGCTTCCTGTAACAGTCCTTCTGCACCTGAGTCACCACACTCTTCTCTCTGTAACAGTCCTTCTACACCTCAGTCTCCAACCTATGCTCTCTGTAACAGTCCTTCTGCACCCTAGTCTGAAAATTCGTCTCTCTGCACGATTCTTCTGCACCCCAGTCTCCAACCACTGCTCTCGGTAACTGTCCCCATGCACCTCAGTCTCCAATCTCTGCTCTTCGTAAGATCCTTCATCAACCCAGTCTCAAACCACTGCTCTCTGTAACAGACCTTCTGAACCCAAGACTCCAAATTCTTCTCTCTACAACGATTCTTCTCCACAACAGTCGAAAACCTCTGCTCTCTGCAACAGTCCTTTTGCACCACAATCGACAACCTCTGCTCTCTGCAACAGTTATTCTGAACCCCAGGCTCCGACCTCTGCTCTCTGTAATCGTCCTTCTGCACCGCAGTTTCTAACCTCTGCTCTCTGTAACAGTCCTTCTGCACCTCAGTCTTCAACCTCTGCTCTCTGCAACAATTCTTCTGCACCCCATTCTCCAACCTCTGCTCTTTGCAAAAGTCCTTTGCACCCCAGTCTCCAACATCTGCTCTCTGCAACAGTCATTCTAACTCCAGTCCAATCTCTGCTCTCTTCAACGATCCTTCTGGACCCCAGGCTCCAACGTGTGCTCTCTGCAACAGTCCTTCTGAACCACAGTCTCAAAACTCTGCTCTCTGTAACATCTTTCTGCACGCCAGTTTCCAAAATCTGCTCTCACTAACATTCCTTCTCACCGCAGTCTGTAACCTCTGCTTTCTTTGAGGGTCTTGCGGCACCCCAGTCTCCAACCTCTGCTCTCTGAAAGAGTCCTATACTGCAGTATCCAAACTCTGCTCCCTTTAACGGTCCTTCTGCACCCCAATTTCCAAACTCTGCTTCCTGTAACAGTCTCTCTGCACATAAGTCTCTGAACTCTGCCCTCTGTAACAGTCATTCTACACCTCAGACTCCAACCTATGCTCTCTGTAACAGTCCTTCTGCACCAAAGTCTTCAACCTCTGCTCTCTGTAGCAATCCTTCTAAACCCCTGTCTGCAACCTCTGCTCTCTGTAATATCCTTCTGAAACCCAGTCTCCAAACTCTGCTCTCTGTAACAGTGCTTCTGCACACCGCTCTCCAACCTCTGCCCTCATCAAAGATCCTTCCTCACCAAAGTCTCCAACCTCTGTACTCTGCAACAATTCTTCGGTACCCAGTCTCCAACATCTGCTCTCTGCAACAGTCCTTCTGCAACTCAGTCTGAAAACTCTGCTCACTGAAACGACACTCCTTCACCCCAGTCTTTAACATCTGCTCTCTGCAACAGTCCTTCTGCATCCCAGTCTTCAATATCTGCTCTCTGCTACAGTCCTTCTGCAACTCAGTCTGAAATCTGTGCTCTCTGCAATGATCCTTCTGCACCTCAGTTTCCTAAATCTGCTCTTTGTAATACCCTTCTGAAACCCAGTCTCCAGACTCTGCTCTTGGCAACAGTGCTTCTGCACCGTAGTCTCAAACCTCTGCTCTCTGTAATATCCTTATGCACCTCAGTCTGAAAACTCTGCTCTCTGCAACGACCCTTCTGCACCCCAGTCTCCTAAGTCTACTTTCAGTTACAGTCCTTCTGCACCTCAGTATCCCAACTCTGCTCTCTTTAACATCCTTCTGCAACCCAGTCTCCAAACTCTGCTCTCTGTAACAGGCCTTCTGCACCCCAATCTCCAACCTATTCTCTCTGCAATGATTCTTCTCCACCCCAGTCTCCAACATCTGCTCTCTGCAACAGTCCTTTTGCACCCCAGTCTCCAACCTCTGCTCTCTGCAACAGTCATCTTGCACCCCAGTCTCCAACCTCTGCTCTCTGCAACAGTCCTTCTGCACCTCAGTCTCCAACGTCTGCTCTCTGTAACAGTCCTTCTGCACCCCAGTCTAAAACATCTGCTCTCTGAAACTGTCCTTCTGCACACCAGTCTCCAAACTCTGCTATCTGCAACGCTCCTTCTGGACCCCAGTCTCCAACATCTACTCTCTTCAACAGTCCTTCTGCACCACAGTCTCCAACCTCTGCTCTTTGTTGGATTCTTGTGCACTACAGATTCCATACCTGCACTCTATAACATTCCTTCTCCACCCCAGTCTCCAACTCTGTCCTCTGCAATAGTCCTTCTGCTCCCCAGTCTCCGACATCTGGTCCTTCTGTACCTCAGTCTCCAACCTGTGCTCTTTGTAACGGTCCTTCTACTCCCAGTTTCCAACCTCTGCTTTCTGTATCAGTGTGTCTGAAACGCAGTCTCCAACCGCTGTTCTCTGTATTTATCTTTCTGCATCTAAGTCTCCAAACTCTGTTCTCTGTAACGGTCCTTCTGCACCTCAGTCTTCAACCTCTACTCTCTGTATCAGCCCTTCTGCACTTCAATCTCAAAACTCTGCTCTCTGTAGCATCTTTCTAAACCCAGTCTCCAAACTCTACTCTCTTTAACAATCCTTCTGCACACCAGTCTCTAAACTCTGCTCTCTGAAACGATCCTTCTTAACCCCAGTTCAATGTCTGCTCTCTGCAACACTCTTTCTGCACACCAGTCTCCAAACTCTGCTCTCTGAAACGATCCTTCTTAACCCCAGTCCAATGTCTGCTCTCTGCAACACTCCTTCTGCACACCAGTCTCCAATAGCTGCTCTCTGCAACAGTCATTCTGCACTTCAATAATAAAACTCTGCTGTAAGCAACGAACTTTCTGCACCTCAGTCTCCCAACTCTGCTCTATGTAAGATCCCAGTCTTTAAACTCTGCACTCGGTAATCGTCCTTCTACACAACAGTCTCCAACCTCTGCTCTCTGCAACAGGACTTCTGCAACCCAGTCTCCAACCACTATTCTTTGTAACAGGCCTTCTGCACCCCAGTCTCCAAACACTTCTCTCTGCAAGGATTCTTTTTCCACACCAGTCTCCAACCTCTGCTCTCTGCAACAGTCTTCTTGCACCACAGTCTCCAAAATCTGCTCTCTGTAACATCCATCTGAACTCCAGTCTCCAACCTCTGCTCTCTGTAACAGTCCTGCACCCCAGTCTTCAACCTCTGCTCTCTGTAACAGTTTTTCTGCACCTCATTCTCCAACCTCTGCTCTCTGCAACAGTTCGTCTTCACCCCAGTCTCCAACATCTGCTTTCTGCAAAAGTCCTTCTACACCCCTGTCTCCAACTCTGTTTTCTGCAACGATCTTTGTGAACCCAAGTCTCCAAAGTCTGCTCTCTGCAAGAGTACCACAGTCTCCAAGTTCTGCTCTCTGTAACAATCCTTCTGCAACACTGTCTGCAACCTCTTCTCTCTGTAAGATCCTTCTGCAACCCAGTTTAAAACTCTGCTCTCTGTAACATTGCTTCTGCCAACCGGTCTTCAACCTCTGCTCTCTGAAACGATCCTTCTTCAACAAAGTCTCCAACCTCTGATCTCTGCAACAGTCCTCCTACACCCCAGTCTCGAATATCTGCTCTCTGCAACAGTCCCTTTTGCAACTCACTCTGAAAAGTCAGCTCACTGCAAGGACCTTTCTGCACCAGAGTCTCCTACTTCTGCTCTCTGTAACAGTCCTTCTGCACATCATTCTCCCAACTCTGATCTTCGTAAGATCCTTCTAAAACCCAGTCTTTAAACTCTGCACTCTGTAACAGTCCTTCTGCACAACAGTATCCAAACTCTTCTCTCTGTATCATGACTTCTGCCACGCAGTCTCCAAACTCTGCTCTTTGTGATAGGCCTTCTGCACCCCAGTCTCCAACGTCTTCTCTCTGCAACAATTCTTCTCCACCCCTGCTCCAGAATCTTCTCTCTGCAACAGTCCTTTTGGACCCCAATCTCAAAACTCTTCTCTCTGTAAGATCCATCTGAAACCCAGGCTCCAAACTCTGCTCTCTATAACAGTCCTCTGCACGCTAGTCTCCAAACACTGCTCTCTGTAACAGTACTTCTGCACCTCAGTCTCAAACCTCTGCTCTGTGTAAATCCTTCTGCACCCCAGTCTCTAAAATCTGCTCTTTCCCACGGTCCTTCTGCACCCCAGGTTCCAACACCTGCTCTCTGGAACAGTCCTTCTGCACCACAGTCTCAAAACTGTGCTCTCTGCAACGATCCTTCTGGACCCCAGTCTCCAACGTCTGCCCTCAACAACAGTCCTTCTGCAACACAGTCTCCAACCTCTTCTCTTTGTAAGATCCTTCTGCACTCTAGTTTCCAAACTCTGCTCTCTGTAACATTCCTTCTCCACTGGAGTCTCAAACCTCTGTCTTCTGCAACAGTCCTTCTGCTCCCCAATCTCCGAGATCTACTCTCTGTAACAGTCCTTCTGTAATGCAGTCTCCAACCTCTGCTTTTTGTAACTGTCCTTCTACACCCCAGTCTCCAACCTCTGCTTTCTGTATCAGTCTTTCAGAACCCCAGTCTCCAAACTCTGTTCTCTGTAACAGTCCATCTGAACACCAGTATCGAACCTTTGCTCTCTGTAACAGTCCTTCTATACTGCAATCTCAAACCTTTGCTCTCTGGAACGGTCCTTCTGCACCCAAATCTCCAAAATGTGCTTTCTTTATCAGTCATTCTGAACCCCAGTCTCAAAACTCTGCTCTCCGTATCTATCCTTCTGCACCTCAGTCTCCAACCTGTGCTCTCTGTAACATTCCATCTGCACCCCAGTCTCAAACCTCTGCTTTCTGTAAGAATTTTTCTATACCACAGTCTCCTAACTCTGGTCTCTATAACCGTCTTTCTGCACCCCAATTTCCAACCTCTGCTTTCTGTAACAGTCCTTCTGCACCTCAGTCTTCAAACTCTGCTCTCTATAACAGTCCATCTATACCTCATCTCCAACCTCTGCTCTCTGTAACAGTACTTCTGCACCTCAGTCTGACACCTCTGTTCTCTGCACGATCATTCTGCACCCCAGTCTCCAACCACTGCTCTCTGTAACAGTCCACCTGAACGTCAGTCTCCAACCTCTGCTCTCTGTAAGATCCTTCAGCAACCCAGTATCCAAACTCTACTCTCTATAACAGTCTTTGTGCAACACAGTCTCCAAACTCTCCTCTCTCTTTCAGGCCTTCTGCACCCCAGACTTCAAACTCTTCTCTCTGTAGCAGGCTTTCTGCAGCACAGTCTCCAACCTCTGCTCTCAGCAACAATCCTTCAGCACCCCAGTCTCCAAACTGTGCTCTTTGCAATGATCCTACTGCACCCTAGTCTCCAACCTCTGGTCTCTGCAACAGTCCTTCTGCACCTCAATGTCCAAATTCTTCTCTCTGTAAGATCCTTTTGCACCCCTGTATCAAACCTCTGGACTCTTTAATAGTCTTTCTGCACCTGAGTTTCCAAACTCTGCTCTCTGTAACAGAACTTCTGCACCTCATTTCCCAACATCTGCTCTCTGCAACAGTCCTTCTGCACCCCAGTCCCCCACCTTTTCTCTCTATAACAGTCCTTCTGCAACCCAGATACAAATATCTGCTCTCTGCAACAGTCCTACTGCACCCCAGTCTTCAACATCTGCTCTCTGCAACAGTTCTTCTGCTCATCAGTCTTAAAACTCTGCTGTTTGCAACGACCCTTCTGCACCCCAGTCTCCTACATCTGCTCTCTCTAACAGTCCTTCTGAAACTCAGTCTCCAAACTCTGCTCTCTGTAAGATTCTTCGGAAACCCAATCTTTAAACTCTGGTCTCATTAACAGGCCTTCTCCAACCCAGTCTCTAACCTCTTCTCTCTGCAACATTCTTCTCCACCCAAGTCTCCAACATCTGCTCTCTGCAACAGTCTTTTTGCACCCCAGTCTCCAAACTCTGCTCTCTGTCACATTCATCTGAACGCCAGTCTCCAACTTCTGCTCTCTGTAACAGTCTTTCTGCACCCCAGTCTCCTAACTCTGCTCTCTGTAACAGTCCTTCTGCACCTCAGTCTCTAAACTCTGCTCTGTGTAACAGTCCTTCTGCATCCCAGTATCTAAAATCTGCTCTCTGCAACAGTCTTTCTGCACCCCAGTCTCTATCATCTGCTCTCTGCAACAGTCCGTCTGCACCCCAGTCTCCAAACACTGCTCTCTGCAACCATTTTTTTGGACCCCTGTCTCCAATGTCTGCTCTCTGCAACAGTCTTTTCTGCACCACAGTCTCCAACCTCTCTTTCTGTAAGATCCTTCTGTACTCCAGTTTCCAAACTCTGCTCTCTGTAACATTCTTTCTTAACCCCAGTCTCATACCACGATCCTCTGCAAAACTCCTTCTGCTCTCCAGTCTCTGAGATCTCCTCTCTGTAACAGTCCTTCTGTACCACAGTCTCCAACCTCTGCTCTTTGTAAGAGTCCTTCTACACCCCAGTCTCCAAACTCTGCTTTCTGTATCAATCTGTCCGAACCCCAATCTCCAACCTTCGTTTTCTGTATCTATCCTTCTGCACCTCAGTCTCCAACCTGTGCTCTATGTAAGAGTCCTTCCGCACCCCAGTCTCCAAACTCTTTTCTCGGTAACAGTCCTATACCACAGTCTCCAACGTCTACTCTCTGTAACGGTCCTTCTGCACCCAAATTTCCAAACTCTGCTCTCTGTAACAGTCCTTCTTAAACCCAGTATCCAACCTCTGCTTTCTGTAACAATCCTTCTGCACCTCAGTCTCCAAACACTCTTCTCTGTAACACTCCACCTGCACCTCAGTCTCCAACCTCTCCTCTTTGTAAGATCCTTCTGCAACCAAGTCTCCAAATACTGCACTCTATAACAGTTCTTCTGCACCCGAATCTCCAACTTCTTTTCTATCTAAGTGTTCTTCTGCATCACTGTCTCCAAGCTCTGCTCCCTGCAACAGTCCTTCTGCACCCCAGTCTCAAAACTCTGCTCTCTGTAACAGTCCTTCTGCACCCCAGTCTCCAAACTCTGCTCTCTGTTACAATCCTTCTGCACCTCAGTCTCAAACCTCTGCTCTCTGCAACAGTCCTTCTGCACCCCAGTGTCCAATCTCTGCTCTCTGCAACTGTCCTTCTGCACCACAGTCTCAAAACTCTGCTATCTGTAAGATCCTTCTGAACTCCAGTTTTTAAACTCTGCTCTCTGTAACATTCCTTCTCCACTCCAGAATTTATCCACTGCTTTCAGCAAGTGTCCTGCAGCACCCCAGTCTCCAACATCTGTCCTCTGCAACAGTCATTCTACTCCCGAGTTTTTAACTTTTGCTCTCTGTAACAGTCCTTCTGTACCTCAGTCTCCAACCTCTGCTCTTCGTAATGTGCCTTCTGCACACCAGTCTCCGAACACTGCTTTCTATATCAGTCCTTCTGAATCTCAATCTCAAACCTGTGCTCTCCGTATCTATCCTTCTGCACCTCAGTCTCTAACCTGTGCTGTCTGTAACATTCCTTCTGCACCCCAGTCTCCAACCTCGGCTCTCTGTAACAGTTTTTCTATACCGCAATCTTCAAACTCTGGTCTCTTTAACAATCCTTCTGCACCCCAATATCCAACCTCTTCTTTCTGTAACCGTCCAACTGCTCCTCCGTCTCCAAATTCTGCTCTCTGTAAGATCCTTCTGCAACCCTGTATTTAACCTCTGCTCTCTGTAACTGTCCTTCTGCACCCGAGTCTCCAAACTCTGCTCTCTGTAACACGACTTCTGCACCTCAGTCTCCAACCTATAGTCTCTGCAATAGTCCTTATACACCCCAGTATCCAAACTCTGCTCTCTACAACAGTCCTTCTGCACCTCAGTCTCCAACCTCTGCTCTCTGCAACGGTCATTATGCACCCCAGTCTCCAACATCTGTTTTCTGCAACAGTCCTTCTTCACCTCAGTCTCCAACCTCCGCTCTCTGAAACAGTCCTTCTGCTCCCCAGTCTCCAACATATGCTCTCTGTAACAGTCCTTCTCCACCCCAGTCTCCAAACTCTGCTCTCTGTAGCAATTCTTCTGTACTGCTGTCTCAAACCTTTGCTCTCTGTAACTGTCATTTTGCACACCAGTCTCCAAATTGTGCTTTTTGTATCAGTCCTTCTGCACCCCAGTCTCCAACCTCTGCTCTCTATTACAGTCCTTCTGCACCTCAGTCTAAAACCTCTGCTTTCTGTAACAGTCCTTCTGAACCCCATCCCCAACCTCTTCTCTCTGTAACGATTTTTCTTTACCCCGTTTCCAAACTCTGCTCTCTGTAACAGCCCTTCTGCACCCCAGTCTCCAAACTCTGCTCTCTGTAATGGTCCTTCTGAAACCCAGTCTCCAACGTCAGGTGTCTTTATCAGTTCTTCTTCACCTCAGTCTCCAAACTCTGCTCTCAGTAACAGTACTTCTGCACCCTAGTCTTCAACTTCTGCTCTCTGCAACATTTCTTCGGCACCCCAGTCTCCATCTGTGCTCTCTGTAACTGTCCTTCTGCACCCCAGTCTGCACCCACTGATCTCCGTAACAATCCTTCTGGACCTCAGTCTCCAACCTCTGCTCTCTGTAACAGTCCTTCTGCAACTCAGTCTCCAAACTCTGCTCTCTGCCACAGTCCTTCGGCACCTCAGTCTGAAAAGTATGTTCTTTGCAACTATCCTTTTGCAACCCTGTCTCCAAACCCTGCTTTCTGTAACAGTCCTTCTTCACCCCAGTCTCCAACCTCTGCTCTCTGTAACAGGCCTTTTGCACCCTATTCTCCAACCTCTGCTCTCTGTAACAGTGCTTCTGCACCTCAGTCTACAAACTCTGCTCTCTGCCACAGTCCTTCTGCACCAAACCTCCAACATCTGCTCTCTGCAACAGTCCCTCTGCAACCCAGTAGCCAACCTCTGCTCTCTGTAACAATGCTTCTGCACCTCAGTCTTCAACCTCTGCTCTCTGCAATGGTCCTTCTGCACCTCAGTCTCCAAAAACTAATTTTTGTAAATGTACTTCTGAATCCCTGCTCCAAACTCTGCTCTTTGTAATAGGCCTTCTGCACCTCAGTCTGAAAACTCTGTTCTCTACAACGATCCTTCTGCACCCCAGTCTCCAACCTCTGCTCACTGTAACAGTCCTGCTGCACATTGGTGTACAACTCTGCTCTCTGTAAGATCCTTGTGCAACCTTGTCTGAAAACTCAGCTCTCTATAAGAGTTCTAATGCACCCCAGTCTCCAACCTCTGCTCTCTGCAACGATCTTTCTCTACACAAGTTTTCAACGTCTTCTCTCTGCAACAGTCCTTCTGCACCCGAGTCTCAAACCTCTGCTCTCTGCAAAGACACCTGGGCACCCCAGTATCAAATATCTGCTCCATGCAACAGTCCTTCTGCACCCCTGTCTCCAACCAATGCTCTCTGCAACAGTCCTTCTGCACTTCAGTCTGAAAACGCTGTTCTCTGCAATGATCCTTCTGCACCCCAGTCTCCAAACTCTGCTCTCTGTAACACTCCTGTTGCACCTCAGTCTCGAAACTCTGCTCTCTCTAAGATCCTTCGGCAACCCTGTCTCCAAATTCTGCTCTATGTAACAGTCCTTCTGCACCCCAGTCTCCATCTTCTGCTCTTTGCAAGAGTCCTTCTAAAACACAGTTACCAAACTCTGCTTTCTGCAACAGTCCTTCCGCACTCCAGTCTCAAACTTCTGTTCTCCTTAACAATCCTTCTTCACCTCAGTTACCAAACTCTGATCTCTGCAATGGTCCTTCTGCACCACAGTCTCCAACCTCTGCTCTCTGTAAAAATCCCCCTGCATCCCAGTCTAAAAACTCTGCTCTCTACAACAATCCTTTTGCACCCCAGTTTCCAACCTCTGCTCTCTGCAAAAGTCCTTCTGCACCCCAGTCTCAAACATCTGCTCCCTGCAACAGTCTTTCTGCACCTCTGTCTGACAACTCTGCTCTAAGCAACGATCATTTTGCAACACAGTCTTCAAACTCTGCTTTATGTAACAGTCTTTCGACACCCCAGTCTCCAAACTCTGCTTTTTGTAAGATCCTTCTGCACCCCAGTTTCCAAACTCTGCTCTCTGTAATATTCCTTCTGCTCCCCAGTATCCAACCTCTGCTCTCTGAAACAGTCCTTCTGCTCCACAGTCACCAAACTCTGCTCTCTGTAACAGTCCTTCTGTTCCGCAGTCTCCAACCCCTTCTCTCTGTAATGGTTGTGCTGCACCCCAGTCTCCAAACTCTGATCTCTGTAACAATCCTTCTTCACCTCAGTCTCCAAACTCTGCTCTCTGCAACGATTCTTTTGCACCCCAGTCTCCAACCTCTGCTCTCTGCAAAAGTCCTTCTGTACCCCAGTCTCCAACATCTGCTTTCAGCAACAGTCTTTCTGAACCTAAGTCTGAAAACTCTGCTCTCTGCAACGATCCTTGTGCACCCCTGTCTCCAAACTCTGCTTTTTGTAACAGTCCTACTGCACCTTTGTCTTTAAAATCTACTCTCTGTAACAGTGTTTCTGAACCCCAGCCAGCAACCTCTGATCTCTGTAAGATCCTTCTGCACCCAGGTTTCCAAATCTGCTCTCTGTAACATTCCTTATCATCCCCAGACTCCAACCTCTGCTCTCTGTAACAGTCCTTCTTCTCCCCAGTTTCCAACCTCTGCTCTCTGTCACAGTCCTTCTGTACCTCAGTCCCTAACCTCTGCTCTCTGTAATTGTCGTTATGCACCCCAGTCTTCAACCTCTCCTTTCTGTATCATTCCTTCTGCACCACAGTTTCCAACCTCTGCTCCCTGCAACATTTTTTCTGTACCTCAGTCTCCATCCGCTGTTCTCTGCGACAGTTGTTCTGCTCCCCAGTCTCCAACATCTACTCTCTGCAACAGTTTGTCTGCACCCAGTATCCAAAATCTGCACTCTGAAACAGTCCTTCTCCACACCAGTATCCAACCTCTGCTCTCTGTAACAGTCCTCCTGTAGTGCAGTCTCCAAAATCTACACTCTGTAAGGGTTCTTCTGCTCCCCAGTCTTCAACCTTCGCTTTCTGTATCAGTCCTTCTGCACCAAAGTCTCAAACCTCTGTATCTGCAACAATCCTTCTACACCAGTCTCCAAACTCCTCTATCTGCAACACTCCTTCTGCACCCAAGTCTCCAACCTCTGCTCTCTGTAACAATCCTTCTGCACCTCAGTCTTAATACTCTGCTCTCTACAACGGTGCTTCTGCACCTCCATCTCTAAACTCTACTCTCTGTAACAGTCCTGCTGTACCACAGTCTCTAAGCTCTGCTCTCTGTAAGATCCTTCTGCAACCCTGTCTCCAAACTCTGCTGTCTGTAAAAGGCCTTTTGCACCCCATTCTCCAACCTCTGCTCTCTGATACAGTCCTTCTGCACCCGAGTCTCCAAAATCTGCTTTCTGTATCAGTCCATCTGCACCCCAATCTCCAATATCTGCTCTCTGTAACAGTACTTCTGCATGTCAGTCTACAAACTCTGCTCTCTGCAAGAGTCCTTCTGCAACCCAGTCTCTAACATCTGCTCTCCGCAACAGTCCTTCTGGACCAAAGTCTCCAACCTCTGCTTCTGTAACAGTCCTACTGCAACACAGTCTTCAACGTGTACTCTCTACAACAGTCCTTCTTCACCCAAATCTCAAACCTGTGTTCTCCACAACAGTCCTGCTACACCCCATGTCCAGCCTCTGCTCTCTACAACAGTCCCTCTGAGACCAAGTCTCCAACGTCTGTTCTCTGTAAAAATCCTTCTGCACCTCAGTCTCCAACCTCTTCTCTCTGCAATGGTTTTTCTGCACCTCAGGCTCTACTCTCTGTAAAAGTACTTCTGCACCCCTTCTCCAAACTCTGTTCTCTGTAAAGGGCCTTCTGCACCCTAGTCTCTGACCTCTGTTCTCTATAACGTTCCTTCTGAACCCCAGTCTCCAACCTCTGCTCTCTTTACCAGTTCTTCAGCACCCCAGTCTCCAAACTCTTCTCTCTGTAACAGTCTTTCTGCACCTCATTCTCCAACCTTGTTCTCTGCAACTGTCCTTCTGCACTCCAGTCTCCAACCTCTGCTCTCGGCAACAGTCCTTCTGCACCCCAGTCTCCAACATGTGCTCTCTGCAAAAGTCCTTCTGCACCTCAGTCTGAAAACTCTGTTCTCTGCAACGGTCCTTCTGCACCAACCTCTGCTCTCTGTAACAGTCCTGATGCACCTTGGTCCACAACCTCTGCTCTCTGTAAGATCCTTGTGCCACCTTGTCTAAAAACTCTGCTCTATGTAACAGTTCTTCTGCACCCTAGTCTCTGACCTCTGCTCTCTGTAACAGGCCTTTTGCACGCCAATCTTTAACCTCTACTCTCTGTAACAGTCCTTTTGTACCTCAGTCTCCAACCTCTGCTCTCTGCAACAGTCCTTTTGCACCTCAGTCTCCAATCTCTGCTCTAAGCAACGATTCATCTGCACCTCAGTATCCAAACTCTACTCTCTGTAATAGTCCTTCTGCTTCCCAGTCTCTAAAATCTGCTGTCTGCAACGATCCTTCTTCACCCCAGTCTGCAACGTCTGCTCTCTGCAACAAAACTTCTGCACCCCAGTCTCCAATCTCTGCTATATGCAACGATCCTTCTTCACCCCAGTCTCCAACATCTGCTTTATGACACAGTCCTTCTGCACCCCTGTCTCCAACCACTGCTCTATGTACTATCCTTCTGCACCACAGTTTCAAAACTCTGCTCCCAGAAACATTCCATCTCTTCCCCAGTCTACAACCTCTGCTTTCTGCAACGGTACTGCTGCACATGAGTCTCCAAACTCTGTTCTCAATAACAGTCCTTCTTCTCCCCATCTCCAAACTCTTCTCTATAATAGTCCTTCTGCACCTCAGTCTCAAACCTATGCTCTCTGCAACAATACTTCTGCACCCCTGTCTCCCACCTCTTCTCTATGTAACATCCGTCTGCACCCTAGTCTCCAAACTCTGCTCTCTGTAACAATCCTTCTGCACCTCAGTCTCCAACATGTGCTCTCTGCAGAAGTCCTTCTACACCCGATTCTCTAACCTCTGTTCTCTGCAACAGTCCTTCTGAACCACAGTTTCCAACATCTGCTCTCTGGAACAGTCCTTCTGTACCCTAGTCTCCAAAGTATGCTCACTTTAACAGTCCTTCTGCACCACAGTCTCCAACCTCTGCTCTCTATATCAGTACTTCTGCACCACAGTCTCTAACCTCTGCTCTCTGTAATATTCCCTCTGCACCTCAGTTTCCAAACTCTGCTCTCTGTGACAGTTCTTCTGCACCCCAGTCTCCAATATCTACACTCTGAAATAGTCCTGCTCAACTCCAGTCTCCAACTTCTGCTCTCTGTAACATGCCTCCTGTACTGCGGTCTTTAAAGTCTGCTCTCTGTAATTTTCCAAACTCTTCTTTCTCTATCAGTCTTTCTGCACCCCAGTCTCCAACCAGTGATCTCTGTAACAGTCTTTCTGCATCTCAGTCTCCAAACTCTGCTCTCTGCAACATTTCTTCTGTACCTAAGTCTCCAAACTCTGTTCCCTCCAACAGTCCTTCTACACCACACTCTCAAAGCTCTGCTATCTGCAACAGTCCTTCTGCACTCAAGTCTCCAAAATCTGCTCTCTGTAACAGTCGTTCTCCACCTCAGTCTCCAACATCTGCTCTTTATAAGATCTTTAGGCAACCAGTCTCCAAACTCTTCGCTCTGTAACAGTCTTTCTGCACCCTTTCTCCAAACCTTTCTCTCTGTAACAAGCATTCTGCACACCAGTCTCCAACCTCTGTTCTCTGTACCAGTCCTTCTGCACCCCAGTCTCAAACCTCTGCTCTCTACAACGATCCTTCTTCACCCCAGACTCCAACGTCTGCTTTTTGCAACAGTCCTTCTGCACCCAAGTATCCAACAACTGCTCTCTGCAACAGTCCTTCTGCACCTCAGTCTGAAAATTCTGTGCTCTGAAATTATCCTTCTACACTCCAGTCTTTAAACACTGCTGTCTGTAACAGGACCTCCGCAAGTCATTCTCCAACCTCTGCTCTCTGCAACAGTCCTTCTTAACCCCAGTCTCCAACATCTACTCTCTGCAACAGTTCTTCCGCACCTCAGTCTGAAAACTCTGCTCTCTGCAATGACACTTCTTCACCCCAGTCTCCTTCCCCTGCACTCTGTAACAGTCTCCTAACTCTGCTCTCTGTAACAGTCCTTCTTCTTCTCAGTTTCCCAACTCTGCTCTCTGTAAGATCCTTCTGCAACCCAGTCTTTAAACTTTGTACTCTCTAACATTCCTTCTGCACAACAGTCTCAAGCCCCTGCTCTCTGTAACAGGCCTTGTGCACCTCAGTCTCAAACCTCTTCTCTCTGCAACGATTTTTCTCCACCCCAGTCTCCAACATCTGCTCTCTGCAACAGTCCGTTTGCACCCCAGTCTCCAAACTCTGCTCTGTGTAAGATCCATCTGAATGCCAGTCTTCAAACTCTGCTCTCTGTAACAGTCCTTCTGCACCTCAGTCTCCAAACTCAGATCTCTGTAACAGTCCTTCTCCACCACAGTCTCCAACCTCTGCTCTATGTAATAGTCCTTCTGCACCCCAGCCTCTAAAATCTGCTCTCTGCAACAGTCCTTCTTCACCCCAGTCTCCAACATCTGCTCTCTGCAGCAGGCTTTCTGAACCCCAGTCTCCAAACTCTGCTCATTGCAACGATTTTTCTGGTCTCCTGTCTCCAACGTCTTCTCTCTGCAACAGTCCTTCTGCACCACAGCCTCCAACCTCTGCTGTATTTAAGATCCTTCTGCACTCCAATTTTCAAACTCTGATCTCTGTAACATTCCTTCTCCACCCCAGTCTCAAACCTCTGTCCTCTGCAACAGTTTCCTGCTCTCCAGACTCAGAGATCTGCTCTCTGTAACAGTCCTTCTGTACCGCAGTCTCCAAATTCTGCTCTTTGTAACAGTCCTTCTTCACTCCAATCTCCTACCTATGCTTTCCATAACAGTCTGTCTGATCCCCAGTCTCCAACCTCTGTTTCCTGTATCTATCCTTCTGCACCTCAGTATCCAACCTGTGCTCTATGTAAGAGTTATTCTGCACCCAAGTCTCAAACCTCTGCTCTTGGTAACAGTCCTATACCGCAGTCTGAAACTTCTCCTCTCTGTAATGGTCCTTCTGCACCCCAATTTCCAAACTCTGCTGCCTGTTATAATCCTTCTGCAACTGAGTCTTCAAACACACCTTTCTGTAACAGTCCTTCTACACCTCAGTCTCCAACCTCTGCTCTCTGTAACAGTCCTTCTGAACCTCAGTCTGAAACCTCTGCTATCTGCACGATACTTCTGCACCACAGTCTCAAACCACTGCTCTCTGTAACAGTCCAGCTGAACTTTAGTCTCCAACCTCTGCTCTCTGTAAGATCCTTCAGCAACCCAGTCTCCAAACTCTGCTCTCTGTAACAGTCCTTCTGCACCCCAGTCTCCAAACTCTCCTCTCTGTACCAGTCCTTCAGCACCCCAGTCTCCAAACTCTGCTCTCTGCAACAGTCCTTTTGCACTCTAGTCTCCAACCTCTGCTCTCTGCAAAACTCCTTCTGCACCCCAGTCTCCAACCTCTACTCTATGTAAAAGGACTTCTGTTCCTCAGTCTCCAATCTCTGCTCTCTGCAACAGTCCTTCTGCACCACAGTCTCCAAACTTAGGTCTCTGTAAGATCCTTCTGCACTCCAGCTTCCAAATTCTGTTCTTTGTAACATTTCTTCTCCTCCCCAGTATTTATCCTCTGCTTTGTGCAAGTGTCCTGCAGCACCCCAGTCTCCATACTCTGTCCTCTGCAACAGTCCTTCTGCTCCCCAGTCTCCAATATCTGCTCTCTGTAACAGTCCTTCTGTACCGCAGTCTCCAACCACTGCTCTCTGTAATGGGCCTTCTGCACCCCAGTCTCCAAATACTGCTTTCTGTATCAGTCCTTCTGCACCTAAGTCTCAAACCTCTGCTCTCTGTATCTATCCATCCGCACCTCAGTCTCCAACCTGTGCTCTCTATAACATTCCTTCTGCACCCAAACTCCAACCTCTGCTCTCTGTAACAATTTTTCTATAGCGCAATCTCCAAACTCTGGTCTCTGTAAAGGTCCTTCTGATCCCCAATTTCCAACCTCTACTTTCTGTAACAGTCCTTCTGCACCTCAGTCTGATACCTCTGCTCTCTACACGATCCTTCTGCACTCCACTTTCAAAACATTGATCTCTGTAACAGTCCAACTGCACCTCAGTCTCCAACCTCTCCTCTCTGTAACAGGCCTTCTGCACACCAGTCTCCAAAGTCTTCTCTCTGTGGCAGGCCTTCTGCACCCCAGTCTCTAAAATCTGCTCTCTCTAACGATCCTTCTGCACCCCAGTCTCCAACCTCTGCTCTCTGCAGTGATTTTAGTGCACCCCAGTCTCCAACCTCTGATCTCTGCAACAGTCCTTCTGCACTACAGTCTCCAAATTCTGCTCTCTGTAAGATCCTTCTGCACCCCTGTATCCAACCTCTGCTCTCTGTAACAGTCCTTCTGCATCCAAGTATTCAACCTCTGCTATCCTTAACAGGACTTCCACACCTCAGTCTCTAACCTCTGCTCTCTGTAACCGTCCTTCTGCATCATATTCTTCAACCTCTGCTCTCTACAACAATCTTTCTGCACCCAAGTTACCAACATTTGCTCTCTGCAACAGTCCTTCTGAACCCCAGTCTCCAACATCAGCTCTCTGCAACAGGTCTTCTGCATCTCAGCCTGAAAGCTCTGCTCTCTGCAACGACCCTTCTGCACCCCAGTTTCCTACATCTGCTCTCTTTAACAATCCTTCTGCACCTCAGTCTCCCAACTGTCCTCTCTGTAAGATCCTACTGCAACCCAGTCTTTAAACTCTGCACTCTGTAACAGTCCTTCTGCACAACAGTCTCCATCCTCTGCTCTCTGTAACAGGCCTTCTGCACTCCAGTTTCTAACCTCTTCTCTCTGCAACGATTCTTCTCCACCCCAGTCTCAAACATCTGCTCTCTGCAACAGTCCTTTTCAACCTACTCTCCGAACTCTGCTCTCTGTAAGATTTATCTGAACCCCAGTCTCCAACATCTGCTCTCTGCAACAGTCCTCCTGAACCCCAGTCTCCAAACTCTGCTCTCTGCAACGATCCTTCTGGACCCCAGTCTCCAATGTCTGCTCTCTGCAACAGTCCTTCTGCACCACAGTCTCCAACCTCGGCTCTCTTTGAGATCCTTCTTCACTCCAGTTTCCAAACTCTGCTTTCTGTAACATTTCTTCTCAACCTCAGTCTCTAACCTCTTTCCTCTGCAACAGTTTTTTGCTCCCCAGACTCTGAGATTTGCTCTCAGTAACAGTCCTTCTGTACTGGAGTCTCCAAATTCTGCTCTTTGTAATGGTCCTTCTTCACTCCAGTTTCCAAGTGATGCTTTTTGTAACACTTTGTCTGATCCCCAGTCTCCAACCTCTGTTCTCTGTATCTATCCTTCTGCACCTCAGTCTCCAATCTATGCTCTATGTAAGAGTTCTTCTGCACCCAAGTCTCAAACCTCTGCTCTCGGTAACAGTCCTATACCGCAGTCTGCAAACTCTGCTCTCTATACCGGTCCTTATACACCCCGATTTCCAAACTTTACTTCCTGTAACAGTCCTTCTGCACCTGAGTCTCCAAACACTGCTCTCTGTAACAGTCCTTCTACACCGTAGCCTCCAACCTCTGCTCTCTGTAACAGTCCTTCTGCACCCCAGTCTGAAAACTCTGCTCTCTGCACGATCCTTCTGCACCCCAGTCTCAAACCACTGCACTCTGTAAAAGTCCACCTGAACCTCAGTCCCCAACCTCTGCTCTCTGTAAGATTCTTCAGCAACCCAGTCTCCAAACTATGCTCTCTATAACAGTCCTTCTGCACCCCAGCGTCCAAACTCTCCTCCCTGTACCAGTCCTTCAGAACCCCAGTCTCCAAACACTTCTCTCTGCAACAGTCCTTCTGCACCCAAGTCTCTAACCTCTGCTCTCTGCAACAGGCCTTCTGCACCCCAGTCTCCACACTCTGCTCTCTGCAACGATCCTTTGCACTCCAGTTTCCAAACTCTGCTCTCTGTAACATTCCTTCTCCACCTCAGTCTTTTACCTCTGCTTTCTTAAAGTGTCCTGCAGCACCCCAGTCTCCAACCTCTGTCCTCTGCAACAGTCCTTCTGATGCCCAGGCTTCAACATCTGCTCTCTGTAACAGTCCTTCTGTACCGAGGTCCTCAATCTCTGCTCTCCGTAACGGGCCTTCTGCATCCCAGTCTCCAAACTCTGCTTTCTTTATCAGTCCTTCTGAACCTCAGTCTCAAAACACTGCTCTCTTTATCTATTGTTTTGCACCTCAGTCTCCAACCTATGCTCTCTGTAACAGTTTTTCTATACCGCAGTCTCCAAACTCTGGTTTCACTAACGGTCCTTCTGCACCCCAATTTCCAACATCTGCTTTCTGTAACAGTCCTTCTGCAAGTTAGTCTCCAAACTCTGCTCTCTGTAACAGACCTTCTACACCTCAGTCTCTAACCTCTGCTCTCTTTAACAGTCCTTCTGCACCTCAGTCTGACACCTCTGCTCTCTGCACGATCCTTCTGCACCGCAGTCTCCAATCATTGCTCTCCGTAACAGTCCACCTGCACCTCAGTCTCCAAACTCTGGTGTCAGTAAGATTCTTAAGCAACCCAGTCTCCAAACTCTGCTCTCTATAACAGTCCTTCTGAACCCCAGTCTCCAACCTCTCCTCTCTGTAACAGGCCTTCTGCACCACAGTCTCCAACATCTGCTCTCTGCAGCAGTTCTTCTGCACCTCAGACTGAAATCTCTTCTCTCTGCAACGACCCTTCTGCACCCCAGTCTCCTACCTCTGCTCTATGTAACTGTCCTTCTGCACCTCAGTCTCTCAACTCTGCTCTCTGTAAGATACTTCTGCAACTCAGTCTTTTAACTCTGCACTCTGTAACAGTCCTATAGAAACCCAGTCTCCAAACTCTGCTCTCTGTTAAATCCATCTAAACCCCAGTCTCCAACCTCTGCTCTCTGTAAGGGTACTTCTGCCCTGCGTATCCAACTTCTGCTTTCTGAAACAGTCCTGCTGCAACTCACTATCCAACCTCTGCTCTGTGTAACAGTCCTTCTGCACCCCAGTTTCTAAAATCTGCTCTCGGCAACAGTCTTTCTGCACCCCCTCTCCAACATCTGCTCTCTGCAACATTCCTTCTGAACCCCAGTCTCAAAACTCAGCTCTCTACAAGGATCCTTCTGGACCCCAGTCTCCAACGTCTGCACTCTGTAACAGTCCTTCTGCACCAGAGTCTCCAACCACTGCTCTCTGTAATTTCCTTCTGCACTCCTGTTTCAAACTCTGCTCTCTGTAACATTCCTTCTCCACCACAGTCTACAAACTCTGTCCTCAGCAAAAGTCCTCTTCTCTCAAGACTCCGAAATCTGCTCTCTGTAACAGTCCTTCTGTACAGCAGTCTCCAACCTCTGCTCTTTGTAACGGTGCTTCTAAATCCGAGTCTCCAAACTATGCTTTCTGTAACAGTCTGTCTGAACCCCAGTCTCCGACCTCTGTTCTCTGTATCTATCCTTCTGCACCTCAGTCTCCATCCTCTGTTCTCTGTAAGAGTCCTTCTGCACCTCAGTCTTCAACCTCTGCTCTCTGTAACAATCCTATACTGCAGTCTCCAACCTCTGCTCTTTGTAACGGTCCTTCTGCACCCCAATTTCTCTGCTTCCTGTAACAGTCCTTCTGCACCTTATTCTCCAAACTGTCCTTTTTGTAACAGTCCTTTTACACCTCAGTCTCCAACCTGCGCTCTCTGTAACAGTCCTTCTGCACCTCAGTCTGAAACCTCTGCTCTCTGCACTATCCTTCTGCATGCCAGTATTAAACCACTGCTTTCTGTAACAGTCCACCTGCACCTCAGTCTCCAACCTCTGCTCTCTGTAAGATCCTTCAGCAACCCAATCTCCAAACACTGATCTCTCTAACAGTCCTTCTGCACCCCAGTCTCCAAACTCTCCTCTTTGTAACAGGACTTCTGCACGCCAGTCTCCAAACTCTGCTCTCTGCAACAATCCTTCTGCACCCCAGTCTCCAAACTCTGCTCTCTGTAATGATCCTACTGCACCCCAGTCTCCAACCTCTTATCTCTACAACAGTCCTTCTGCACCAAAGCCTGAAACATCTGCTCTCTGCACGATCCTTCAGCACCCCAGTCTCCATCCTCTTCTCTATGTAACAGGACATCTGCATCTCAGTCTCCCAACCCTCCTCTCTGTAACAGGCCTTCTGCAGGCCAGTCTCCAAACTCTACTCTCTGTAGCAGGCCTAGGAACCCCAGTCTCCAAAATCTGCTCTCTGCAACGATTCTTATGCACCCCAGTCTCCAACCTTGCTCTCTGCAATGATCCTAGTGCACCCCAGTCTCTAACCTCTGATCTCTGCAACAGTGCTTCTGCACCTCAGTCTCCAAATTCTGCTCTCTGTAAGATCCTTCTGCACCCCTGTATCCAACTTCTTCTTTCTGTAACAGTCCTTCTGCATCTTAGTCTCCAAACTCTGCTCTCTATTACAGGCCTTCCACACCTCAGTCTCCAAACTCTGCTCTCTGCAACAGTCCTCTGCACCGCAGTCTCCATCCTCTGCTCTCTAAAAGAGTCCTTCTGCACCCTAGTTACCAACATCTGCACTCTACAACAGTCCTTCTGCAGCCCAGTCTCCAACATCTGCTCTCTGCAGCACTTCTGCACCTCAGTCTGAAAACTCTGTTCTCTGCAACGACCCTTCTGCACCCCAGTCTCCTACCTCTGCTCTCTGTAACAGTCCTTCGACACCTCAGTCTCCAAACTCTGCTCTCTGTAAGACCCTTCTGGAACCCAGTCTTTAAACTCTGCACTCTGTAAAAGTCGTTCTGTACAACAGTCTCTAAACTCTGCTCTCTGTAACAGGACTTCTGTACTCCAGTCTCCAACCACTTCTCTCTTCAATGATTCTTCTCCACCCCAGTCTTCAACATCTGCTCTCTGCAACAGTCCTTTGCACCCCAGTCTTCAAACTCTGCTCTCTGTAAGATCCATCTGAACCCCCGTCTCCAACCTCTGTTCTTTGTAAATGTCCTTCTTCACCCCAGTCATCAACTCTGCTCTCTGTAACAGTCCTTCTTTACCCCAGTCTCCAATGTCTGCTCTCTGCAACAGTACTTCTCCACCCCAGGCTCCAAACTCTGCTCTCTGCAACGATCCTTCTAGACCCCTGTCTCCAACGTCTACTCTCTGCAACAGTCCTTCTGCACCACAGTCTCCAACCTCTGCTCTCTGTAATATCCTTCTGCACTCCAGACTCTGCTCTTTGTAACATTATTTCTCCACCCCAGTCTCCAACCTCTGTCCTCTGAAACAGTACTTCTGCTCCCCAGACTCCAAGATCTGCTCTCTCTAACAGTCCTTCTGTAATGCAGTCGTTAACCTGTGCTCTTTGTAAGGGTCCTTCTACACCCCAGTCTCCAACATCTGCTTTCTTTCTTTTTTTTAACTTTTAAAAAATTTTTATTAGTGCAGTATAGTTGTAAATAACATTGGGATTCATTTTGACATATTTCTATAAGCATGGAATACAATTTGCTCCAATTCAGTCTCCAGTATTTCCCCTTTTCCCTCCCCCATTCCCTTTTCTCTGTTCTAGCAAACTTTCTTCTATTTATTTATAGTTTTTCTCTTTAATTAGGGAATTATAGATATGCTTAAAGTTAAATTCACTCTAGTATATTTGTATACATACATAAGATAATTTGGTCAATTTCATTCCACCATTTATCCCTTTTCCCATCCCTCTCCTGGAAACCCTTTTCTTCATTCCACTGATCTCCCTTCTATTTTTCATGGTATTTTCACACACACTTTTTCCCTTTATTTTGGTCTAGCTTCTGCATATGAGAGAAGACATTGAGTCTAGTCTATTTCTTCCTTTTTTTTAATTTATTTTTTCAGTTTTCGGTGGACACAACTTCTTTATTTTATTTTTATGTGGTGCTGAGGATTGAACCCAGCGCCCCGCACAGCATGCATTACCGCTTGAGCCACATACCCAGCCCTGGTCTATTTCACTTAACATGTTTTTGTCCAGTTCCATTCATTCAACAGCAAATAACATGATTTCATTGTTTTTTGTGGCTGAGTAAAACTCTTTTGTGTATATATACCACATTCTCTTTACCTATTTCTCTATTCATGGTACTTGGGTAGTATTGATGGTTCCATAATTTGGTTATTGTGAATTGTGCTATTATAAACATTGAAGCGGCTATATCGCTATAATACACTTATTTTAGATCTTTGGATATATACCAGGGAGTGGGATAATTGGGTCATATGGTGATTTATTTTTTTTAATTTCTTTTTTTTATTGATTGTTCAAAACATTACAGAGCTCAAGACATATCATCTTTCATACATTCGACTCAATTGGGTTTTGAACTCCCCAAATACATAATACAGACTCACTTCTGTTACATACTCACATTTTTACTTAATGGCATATTAGTGACTGTTGTATTCTGCTACCTTTCCTATCCCATTCTATCCCCCCTCCCCTCTCCTCCCCTCCCATCTTCCCTCTCTACCTCCTCTGCTGTTGTTCAATTCTCTCCCCCTTTTTCCCCCCACCCCCTTGCCCCTCATAATCTCTTATAATTTTTTGTATCACTGAAGGTCTCCTACCATTTCCATATGTTTTCCCTTCTCTCTTCCTTTCTCTCCCCCCATTCGTCTTAGTTTACTGTTAGTCTTTTCCTCATGCTCTTCCTTCCTGTTCTGTTCTTAGTGGCTCTCTTTATATCAAAGAAGACATTTGACATTTGTTTTTTAGGGCTTGGCTAGCTTCACTTAGCATAATCTGCTCTAATGCCATCCATTTCCCTGCAAATTCTATGATTTTGTCGTTTCTTAGTGCTGCATAATAATCCATTGTGTATAGCTGCCACAATTTTTTTACCACTCATCCATTGAAGGGCATCTAGGTTGGTTCCACAGTCTAGCTATTGTGAATTGTGCTGCTATAATCATTGATGTGGCCGTATCCCTATAGTGTGCTCTTTTAAGGTCCTCAGGGAATAGTCCAAGAAGGGCAATAGCTGGGTCAAATGGTGGATCCATTCCCAGCTTTCCCAGGAATCTCCATACTGCTTTCCAAATTGGCCTCACCATTTTGCAGTCTCACCAGCAGTGAACAAGTGTGCCCTTTTCCCCACATCCTCGCCAACACTTATTGTTGTTTGACTTCATATTGGCTGCCAATCTTACAGGAGTGAAATGGTATCTTAGGGTGGTTTTGATTTGCATTTCTCTGATTGCTAGAGATGGTGAGCATTTTCTCATTGCTTGTGGATTGATTGTATGTCCTTCTCTGAGAAGTGTCTGTTCAGGTCCTTGGCCCATTTGTTGATTGGATTATTTGTTATCTTATTGTTTAATTTTTTTAGTTCTTTGTACATTCTGGATATTAGGGCTCTATCTGAGGTGTGAGGGGTAAAAATTTTTTCCCAGGATGTAGGCTCTCTATTTACCTTCTTTACTGTTTCTCTTGCTGAGAAAAAACTTTTTAGTTTAAGTAGATCCCATTTGTTTATTCTTGTTATTAACTCTTGGGCTACGGGCGTTCTATTAAGGAATTTGGAGCCTGACCCCACAATATGTAGATCGTAGCCAACTTTTCCTTCTATCAGACGCAGTGTCTCTGTTTTTATATCTAGCTCCTTGATCCATTTTGAGTTAACTTTTGTGGCTGGCGAGAGAAAGGGATTCAATTTCATTTTGTTGCGTATGGATTTCCAATTTTCCCAACACCATTTGTTGAAGATGCTATCCTTCCTCCATTGCATGTTTTTAGCCCCTTTATCAAATATAAGATAGTTGTAACTTTGTGGATTAGTCTCTGTGTCCTCTATTCTGTACCATTGGTCCACCTGCCTGTTTTGGTACCAGTACCATGCTGTTTTTGTTACTATTGCTTTGTAGTACAGTTTGAGCTCTGGTATCGCTATACCTCCAGATTCACACTTCCTGCTTAGAATTGCTTTTGCTATTCTGGGTCTTTTGTTTTTCCATATGAATTTCATGATTGCTTTATCTATTTCTACAAGAAATGTCTTTGGGATTCTGGTTGGCATCGCATTAAACCTGTAGAGAACTTTGGGTAATATCGCCATTTTGATGATGTTAGTTCTGCCTATCCATGAACAGGGTACATTTTTCCATCTTCTGAGATCTTCTTCTATCTCTCTCTTTAGGGTTCTGTAGTTTTCATTGTATAAATCTTTCACCTCTTTTGTTAGGTTGATTCCCAAGTATCTTATTTTCTTTGAGGATATTGTGAATGGAGTGGTTTTCCTTATTTCCATTTCAGAGGTTTTGTTGCTGATATACAGGAATGCCTTTGATTTGTGCGTGTTTATTTTATATCCTGCCACTTTGCTGAATTCATTTATTAACTCTAGCAGCTTCTTTGTAGATCCTTTTGGGTCTGTTAAGTAAATTATCATGTCATCTGCAAATAGCGATAATTTAATTTCTTCTTTTCCTATTTTTATGCCTTTAATTTCTTTTGTCTGTCTAATTGCTCTGGCTAGTACTTCGAAAACTAAATTGAATAGAAGTGGTGATAGAGGACATCCCTGTCTTGTTCCAGATTTTAGAGGGAATGCCTTCAGTTTTTCTCCGTTTAGGATGATGCTAGCCTGAGGTTTAGCATATATAGCTTTTACAATGTTGAGGTAAGTTCCTGATATCCCTAGTTTTTCTAATGTTTTGAACATAAAGGGATGTTGTATTTTGTCAAATGCTTTTTCTGCATCTATCGAGATGATCATATGGTTCTTGTCTTTAAGCCTATTGATGTGGTGAATAGCATGTATTGATTTCCGTATATTGAACCAGCCTTGCATCCCAGGGATGAATCTTACTTGATCATGGTGCACAAGTTTTTTGATGTTTTTGTATTCGATTCGCCAGAATTTTATTGAGAATTTTTGCATCCAAGTTCATTAGAGATATTGGTCTGCAGTTTTCTTTCTTTGAAGTGTCATTGTCTGGTTTTGGGATCAGGGTGATGTTGGCCTCATAGAATGAATTTGGAAGAGCTCCTTCTTTTTCTATTTCTTGAAATAGTTTGAAAAGTATTGGTATTAGTTCTTCTTTGAAGGTTTTGTAGAACTCCGCTGTATACCCATGAGATCCAGGGCTTTTCTTGGTTGGTAGTCTTTTGATGGCTTCTTCTATTTCTTCCTTTGTTATTGGTCTGTTTAAATTGTGTGTGTCTTCCTGTCTCAATCTGGGCAAATCATATTCCTTAAGAAATTTATCGATATCTTCGCTATCTTCTATTTTATTAGAATATAGGGTTTCAAAATACTTTCTAATTATCTTCTGTATTTATGTAGTGTCTGTTGTGATATTGCGTTTTTCATCCCGTATATTAGTAATTTGAGTTCTCTCTCTTCTTCTTTTTGTTAGCATAGCTAAGGGCTTGTCTATCTTATTTATTTTTTCAAAGAACCAACTTTTAGTTTTATCAAATTTTTCAATGTTTTTTTTGTTTCAATTTCATTTATTTCTGCTCTAATTTTAAGTATTTCTTGTCTTCTACTACAATTGCTGTTGTTTTGTTCTTCCTTTTCTAGGTTTTTGAGGTGTAGTGTGAGTTCATTTATTTGTTTTTTTTTTTTTTTTTTTTTTTTTTTTTGATGAAAGAACTCCAGGATATGAATTTCCCTCTTAAAACTGCTTTCATTGTGTCCCATAGATTCCGGTATGTTGTGTCTGTATTATCATTTGACTCTAAGAATTTTTTTATCTCTTCCTTTATGTCTTCTGTAACCCATTGATCATTCAATAACATATTGTTCATTTTCCATGTGGTGTAGGATTTTTCCTTCCTTTTTTAATCATTGATTTCCAATTTCATTCCATTATGGTCAGATATGGTGCATGGTATTATCTCCACACTTTTATATTTACTAAGATTTGCCTTATGGCATAATATATGGTCTATTTTTGAGTAGGATCCATGTTCTGCTGAGACGAACGTGTATCCACTTGATGATGGTTGGTATATTCTATATATGTCAGTTAGGTCTAGGTTGTTGATTGTGCTGTTGAGTTCTATAGTTTCTTTACTCAGTTTTTGTCTAGAGGATCTGTCTAATGGCGAGAGCGGTGTGTTGAAGTCACCCGTAATTATTGTGTTATGGTCTATTTGACTCTTGAACTTGAGGAGCGTTTGTTTTGAATGTTTGGGTCCTGTAGGCTTCCAGGATTTGGCAATCCATTCCATCTTTCATCTCTGTGAAGTTTTCTACAATTATTTCATTTAATATGCTGTCCATTCCTTTGGTTTGAATCTCTGTGCCTTCTTCTATCCTGATGACTCTCAAATTTGGTTTTTTAATGACATCCCATATCTCTTGAATAGATTGCTAATGGGATTTAAGCATCTTTTCTGTGTTGACTATACTCTTTTCAAGTTGATAAACCTTGTCTTCATTATCTGATGTTCTGACTTCTACTTGATCAAGTCTATTTGTAATATTCTCGTTTGAGTTTTTAATTTGGTTTATAGTTTCCTGCAATTCTAAGATTATAGTTTGATTCTTTTTTAAGATCTCTATCTACTGGTAGAGCTCGTTCTTTGCCATTTGAATTTGTTTTTTTAATTCATTTTCAAAATATATTTTTATTGCTTGGACTTGCTGTCTCATGTCTTCTCTAATATTTCTTTCCATTTGAGTTAGGTATGCCTTGAGTTCTTTCCCTATTCCTGCTTCTGATGTTTCTATGTCCACTTGTAGAATTAAGTTGTCTTGCATTGTTTGTACTCCTTTTTTCCCTTGTTTTCTCATGTTGTCCCCGTTGCTTTCCAGCTCTATTTGATTGTCGTGTTTCTGCTCTCTTCTATAGATTTGTTTTGGTTCTGTATTACTCTGATGCCTCTCCTTAGTGTTGTTAAACTATGCCTGCTGACGTGGATTCCACTGTCAAGGAAGATCCGACGTCCGAGCTCCAGTGACGACACTACTTTGCTATGACCGGCCCCAGTTCCTTGCTGGGGTGTCCTGGTGAGGTGGTGTGACTGGACTGTCTCTGTTTGATTTCAGCTCCCAGTTGCGGCAGGCAGGCGGTCTCCAGCCGCCCAGTATCACAGGCCGCGGGCGGGTGATAGGTCACCTGCGGCCGGGTGTTCTCCTACCGCCCAGCTATGCGGGCAGTGGGTGAACTGTCGTCAGCGGGCCTGCAATTTCCAGCTGCCCAGTCTCGAGGGCCTTGCCTCTAGCCTCCTGGTTTCTCCTGCGAGCCTTCTGTAGCCACAGGGCAGGCCGCACGAATCAGTCGGCCTGGATCTCCAGGGTCCCACAGTTGGCAATTGGGATCCCAGGCACTCTGTCCTTTGGATTTTTCCTGCTTGCCCCTCCCCAGCGCTAGCTAGACAGGTTTCGTTTTGGCTGCAGATGGGTAAGGGGGGGTGCAGGTCAGGTGCCTCTAGTTCCCCCCTAGTCTTTATGCAGGCTCACTCTGATTCTCCCTCCCCCAGCAAGCCTAGGAGAGATTTTATGCGAGTTCCAGATTTATGGGGGATGGGCTGAGTGCCACACACCTGTTTTGTTGCTGAGATCTGTCGGAGAATGGCGGTGGATATTTCAGCTGTTCAAGATGCTGACTGCTGATTGCCTTGGCGGAGTGTCCGCTGTGGGGGATGGGACTGTACCGCATCCTTCCCCGTCTAAACTCCCGTCCAACCTCTGCTTTCTGTAACAGTCCTTCTGCACCTCAGTCTGAAACCTCTGCTCTCTACACTATCCTTCTGCACCACAGTGTCCAAACACTGCTCTCTGTAACATTCCTCTGCACCACAGTCACCAAACATTGCTCTCTGTAAGATCCTTCTGCAACAAAGTCTCCAAACTCTGCTTTTTCTAGCAGGCCTTATGCATCCCAGTCTTCAAAATCTGCCCTCTGAAACAGTCCTTCTGCACGCCAGTCTGAAACCTCTGCTCTTTGTAATGGTCCTTCTGCACCCCAGTCTCTAACCTCTGCTCTCTGCAACAGTGTTTGTGCAACCCAGCCTACAACTTGTGCTCTCTGCAACAGTTATTCTGTACCTCAGTCTGAAAACTCTGCTCTCTGCAATAATCCTTCTGCACCCCAGTCTCCAACCTCTGCTCTCTGTAACAGTCCTTCTGCACCTCAGTCTCCTACCTCTGCTTTCAGCAGCAGTCCTTCTGCACCCCAGTTTTCAACCTCTGCTCTCTGAAACATTCCTTCTGCTCCCCAGTATAAAACATGTTCTATTTGAAAAAGTCCGTCTGCACCCCAGTCTCCAACCTCTTATCTTTGTAACGATCCTTCTGCACCTCAGTCTTGAAACTCCACTCTATGTAACAGTCCTTCTGCACCTCAGTCTCCAAACTCTTTTATCTGTGAGATCTTTCTGAAACTCAGTCTCTAAAGTCTGCCCTGTGAAACAGTTCTTCTGCACCCCAGTCTTTAATCTGCTCTCTGCAACAATCCTTCTGCACCCCAGTCTCAAACCTCTGCTCTCTGTAACAATTCTTCTGCACCCCAGTTTCCAACATCTGCTCTCTGTAAGAGTCCTTCTGCCCCATATACTCCAACCTCTGCTCTCTGTTACAGTCTTTATACACCGAATTCTCCAAACTCTGCTCTCTATAATGGTCCCTCTGTACTCCAATTTCCAACCTCTGCTTTCTGTAACAGTACTTCTGCACCTCAGTCTGAAACTTTTGCTCTCTACACTATCCTTCTGCACCGCAGTGTCCAAACACTGCTCTCTGTAACATTCCTCCTGCACCACAGTCACCGACCATTGCTCTCTGTAATATCCTTCTGCAACCCAGTCTCCAAACTCTGCTTTTTCTAGCAGGCCTTATGCACCCCAGTCTTCAAAATCTGCCCTCTGAAACAGTCCTCCTGCAAGCCAGTCTGAAACCTCTGCTCTTTGTAACGGTCCTTCTGCACCCCAGTCTCACACCTCTGTTTTCTGTATCATAATTCTTCACCCCAGTCTCAATCGTCTGCTCTGTGTAACAGTCCTGCTGCATCTCAGTCTCCAACGTCTGCTCTCTGCAACAGTCCTTCTGCCCCCCAGTTTCCAACCTCTGCTTTCTGCAACATTCCTTCTGCACCCCAGTCTCTAACCTGTGCTCTCTTTAACAGTCCTTCTGCACCGCACTCTTCCACCTCTTCTCTCTGTAACGATCCTTCTGCAGCCTAGTCTCCACCTCTGCTCTTTTCAAGAATTCTTCTGCAACTCAGTCTCCAACTTCTGCTCTCTTCAAAGATCCTTCCGAACCCGATTCTCCAAACTCTGCTCTCTGTAACTGTTTTTCTGCACCTAAGACTCCAACCTCTGTTTTTGCAAACGTCCTTCTGCACCCTTGTCTAAAACCTCTGCTTTCTGCAACTGTATTACTGCACCCCAGTCTCCAAAGTCTCCTCTCCTTAACACTTTTTCTGCACCGCAGTCTCCAACCTCTGTTCTCTGTAAGGTCGTTCTGCACCCCAGTTTTCACACTCTGCTCTCTGTAACATTCCTTCTCCAACTCAGTCTAAAACCTCTGCTTTCTTCAACGTTCCTGCTGAAACCCAGTCTCCAACATCTGTTCTCTACATCAGTTCTTCTGCACCCCAGTCTCCAACCTCTGCTCTCTGTAACAGTCCTTCTGCACCCCAGTCTCAAACCTCTTTTTTCTTTATAAGTTTTTATGAACCATGGTTTCCAACCTCTGCTCTCTATAACAGTACTTTTGCACCTCTGTCTCAAGCATCTGAACTCTGCAACCTTACATTTGCACCCCATTCTCTAAACTCTGCTCTCTGTAAAAGTCCTTCTTCACCCAATTCTCTAACCCCTGCTCTATGAAACAGTTCTTCTGAACCCCAGTCTCCAACATTTGCACTCTGAAACAGTTCTTCTATAAACCATTCTCCAACATCTGCTCTCTGTAACAGTCCTCGTGTATTGCAGTCTCCGAACTCTGCTCTCTGCAACAGTCTTACTGCACCCCAGTCTTCAAACTCTGCTCTCTGTATCAGTCCTTCTAAACCCCAGTCTCCAAACTCTGCTCTCTGTAACAGTCCTTATGCACCTCAGTCTCCAAATTCTGCTCTCTGCAACAGTCCTTCTGCACCCAAGTCTCCAAGACCTTCTTCCTGCAACAGTCCTTCTTCACCCTATTCTCCAAACTCTGCTATCTGAAACAGTCTTTCTACACCCCAGTCTCCAACCTCTGCTCTCTGTAACAATCATTCTGCACCTCTGTCTCCACCTCTGCTCTCTGCAATGTTCCTTCTGCACCTCAGTCTTCAACATCTGCTCTCTGTATGATCCTTCTGCAACCCAGTCTCCAAACTCTGCCCTCTGTAATAGTCGTTCTGCATCCCTTCACCAAACTCTGCTCTCTGTAACAGGTCTTCTGCACCGCAGTCTCCAAACTCTGTTCTCTGTAACAGTCCTTCTGCCCCCCAATCTCAAACCTCTGCTCTCTACAAAGATGCTTCTGCACCCCAGTCTCCAACCTCTGTAATCTCCAACAGTCCTTCTTCACCGCAGTCTAAAAACTCTGCACCCCAGTCTCTAAACTCTGCTCTCTAACAGTCCTGTTCCACCTCAGTCTTCAACCTCTGCTCTCTGTAAGATCCTGCTGCAACCCTGTCTTCAAACTCTGCTCTCTGTAACAGTCCTTCTGCACCCCAGTCTCCAACCTTTGCTCTCTGTAACAGTCCTTCTGCAACTCAGTCTCCAAACTCTGCTCTCTGTAACATTCTTTCTCTACCCTGTCTCCAATCTCTGCTCTCTGCAATGGTCCTTCTGCACGATAATCTCCAACCTCTGTTCTCGGCAACAGTCCTTCTGCACCCCAGTCTACAAACTCTGCTTTGGATATCATTTCTTCTGAACCTCAGTGTCCAACCTCTGCTTTATGTAAGATCTTTCTGCAACCCAGTCTCCAAACTCTGCTCTCTGTAACAGTCCTTCTGCACCCCAGTCTCAAACCTCTGCTATGTGCAACAGTTCGTCTGCACCACAGGCTTCATCCTCTGAACTCTGAAAGATCCTTCTGCACCCCAGTCTCCAAAC
Organism: Ictidomys tridecemlineatus; assembly: GCF_052094955.1. Taxonomy (NCBI): domain Eukaryota; kingdom Metazoa; phylum Chordata; class Mammalia; order Rodentia; family Sciuridae; genus Ictidomys; species Ictidomys tridecemlineatus. The sequence goes on from NW_027526110.1 coordinate 71,005, forward strand.
TCTGATCTCCGTAACAGTCCTTCTTCACCCCAATCTCCAACCTCTGCTAACTGTAACAATCCTTCTGCACCTCAGTCTCCAACCTCTGCTTTCTGCAAAAATTCTTCTTAACCCCAGTCTCTAAACATTGCTCTCAGTAACATTTCTTCTGCACCTCAGTATCCAACCTCTGCTCTATGTAAGATCCTTCTGCCACCCAGTCTCCAAACTCTGCTCTTTGTAACAGTCCTTTTGAACCCCAGTCTCCAACCTCTGCTCTGTGCAACAGTTCGTCTGCTCCCGAGTCTCCAAACTCTGCTCTCTGTATGATACTCCTGAACAATAATCTCAAAACTCTGATCTCTGTAACAGTTCTTCTTCACCCCAGTCTCCAACTTCTACTCCCTGCAACAATCTTTCTGCACCCATGTCTCCAACTTCTGCTCTCTGAAACACTTCTTCTGCACCCAATTCTTTAACATCTACTCTCTGAAACAGTCCTTCTGCATCACATTCTCCAAACTCTTCTCTTTGCAACAGTCCTTTTATACCCTGGTCTCCAACCTCTGCTCTTTGTAACAGTCCTTATGTACTGCAGTCTCCAACCTCTGCTGTCTGTATGGTTCATTCTGGACCCAAGTCTCCAACCTCTGCTTTCTGTATCAGTCCTTCTGCACTCCAGTCTCCAACCTCTGCTCTCTGTAACAGTCCTTCTGCACCCCAGTCTCCAAACTGTGCACTCTGCAACAATCTATCTACACTCCAGTCTTCAACCTCTGCTCTGTGTAACAGACCTTCTGCAACCCAGTTTCCAATCTCTGATCTCTGCAACGATCCTTCTTCATCCCAGTCTCCAACTTCAACTCTCTGCAACCGTCCTTCTGCACACAAGTCTCCAACCTCTCCTCTCTGCAAGGATCCTTCTGCACAAAAGTCTCCAACCTCTGCTCTCTGCAATAATCCTACTGCACTCCGTTCGCCAACCTCTTCTCTCTGTAACAATCTTCCTGCACCGCAGTCTCCAAACTCTGCTCTACATAATATTCTTCTGAAACCCAGTCTCCAAACTCTGCTTTTTGTAACAGCCCTTCTGTACCCAGTCTCCAACCTCTGCTCTCTGTAACTGGCCTTCTGCACCCAAGTCAACAACACCTGCTCCCTGCAACAGTCTTTCTGCACCCCAGTCTCCAAACTCTGGTCACTTTAACAGTCCTTCTGCACCTCTGTCTCCAAATTCTGCTCTCTGTTACAGTACTTCTGCACCTCAGTCTTAAAACTCTGCTCTCTGCACGATCTTTCTGCAGCCCAGTCTCCAACCACTGCTCTCTGTAACTGTCGTCCTGCACCTCAGTCACCCACCTCTGCTCTCTGTAAGATCCTTCTGCAACCCAGCCTCAAAACTCTGCTCTCTATAACAGTCCTTCTGCAACCCAGTTTCCAACCTCTGCTCTCTGTAGCAGGCCTTTGAACCCCAGTCTTCAAACTCTGCTCTCTGAAACAGTTCTTCTGCACGCCAGTCTCAAACATCTGCTCTCTGTAACGGTCCTTCTGCACCCCAGTCTCCCACCTCAGCTTTCTGTATCATAATTCTTCACCCAAGTCTCCAAAGTCTTCTCTGTTTAACAGTCCTTCTGTGTCTGAGTCTCCAAACTCTGCTCTCTGCAACAGTTCTTCTGCACCCCAGTCTCCAACCTCTGCTTTCTGCAACATTGCTTCTGTACCTTAGTATTCAACCTGTTCTCTGTAACAGTCCTTCTGCACCCAAGTCTCCCACATCTGCTCTCTGTAACGATCCTTTTTCATCCCAGTCTCTACCTCTGCTCTCTGCAATGATTCTTCTGCAACTTCAGTATTCAACTTCTGCTCTCTTCAGTGATCCTTCTGCACCTCACTCTCCAACCTCTGCTCTCTGTAACAGTTTTTCTGCACCTCAGTCTCCAACCTCTGCTCTCTGCAACCATCCTTCTGCACCCCAGTTTCTAACCTCTTCTCTCTACAATATCCTTCTTCACCCTAGTCTCCATCATCTCCTCTTCTTAACACTCCTTCTGCAAATCAGTCTCCAAACTCTGTTCTTTGTAAGGTACTTCTGCACCCCAGTTTCCAAACTCTAATCTCTATAACATTCCTTCTCCAACCCTGTCTCCAACTACTGCTTTCTTCAATGCTCCTGCTGCAAGCCAGTCTCCAAACTCTGTTCTCTGAAACAGTCTTTCTGCTTTCCAATTTCCTATCTCTACTCGCTGTAACAGTCCTTCTGTACCGCAGTCTCCAACTTCTGCACTCTGTAATGGTCTTTCTGTACCATAGTCTCCAACCTCTGCTTTCTGTATCAGTCTTTTTGCACCACAGTCTCGTAACTCTGCTCTCTGTTACAGTCCTTCTGTACCTCAGTCTCCAAACTCTGCTTTTTGTAAGATCCTTCTGCAACCAAGTCTCCAAACTCTCCTCTCCATAACAATTTTTCTGGACACCAGTCTCCAAACTCTGCTCTCTGCAACGATCCTACTTCACCCCAGTCTCCTACCTCTGCTCTCTGCAACAGTCATTCTGCACCCCAGTCTTCAAAATCGGCTTTCTGCCACAGTCCTTCTGCACTTCAGTCTGAAATCTCTGTTCTCTGCAATGACCGCCCTGCACCCCAGTCTCCTTCCTCTGCTCTCTCTAACAGTCCTTCTGAACCTCGGTCTCCTACCTCTGCTCTCGGTAAGATCCTTCTGCAACAAAGTCTCCAAACTCTGCTCTCTGTATCAGTCCTTCTGCACAACAGTCTAAAACCTCTGCTCTGTTGAACAGGCCTTCTGCACCCCAGTCTCCAAACTCTGCTCTCTGTAACAGGCCTTCTGCACCCCAGTCTCCATCCTCTGCTCTCTGCAACAGTCTTTCTAAACCCCAGTCTAAGAACTCTGCTCTCTACAATAGTCCTTCTGCACCCCAGTCTTCAATTTCTGTTCTCTGTAACAATCCTTCTGCACCTAAGTTCCCAAACTCTGACCTCTGCAATGGTCCTTCTGCATCCCAGCCTCTAACCTCTGTTGTCTGCAACCATCCTTCTGCACCCTTGCCTCCAACATCTGCTCTCTGAAAAAGTCTTTCTGAACCCCAGTCTCCAACATCTGCTCTCTGCAACAGTCCTTCTGCACCTCAGTCTGAAAACTATGCTCTCTGCAATGATCCTTGTGCACCCCAGTCTCCAAATTCTGCTTTGTGTAACAGTCCTTCTGTACCTCAGTCTCCAACTTCTGCTCTCTGCAACAGTTCTTCTGCACCACAGTCTTTAACATCTACTCTCTGAAAGAGTCTTTCTACACCCCTGTCCAAATGCAGAAGAATGAGACCTGAACTATCGCTCACCCTGGAAAGAGATGCTCATTCCACGCTACTGTGACCCACATTCAGAAACAGCTGTCTAGGAGCCTGCACACACAGCTCCTGGCACCAAGGAGATTAGTTCCTGCCTCTAAAGGGCTGGTTTGCTGCTGCTGCTATGGGATCCAAAAGAACCCGCTTTCTTCCTTTCCTTTCGTCCTCTCTGCCTAGTGTTTGGCTGATCTTGACAGAACCTTCTAAAATGGAGGCCTGCAAGCAGGGGAGTGTGGGAAATGAGGTTCTCATACTTTACTTCCCTCTGGTGTGGGGAGAATACAGAATGACAGAGATGGTGCTGAACACGCACACAAGGTTTCTAACACACTTGAACCTGAAAGTGGGAAAAGGGTGTTTGTGAAAAGAGAGGAGAGAAAGGAGTCTCAGAGATTTTAAAAGCGGGAGTTGGAGTAGAAGCTTCAGATACAGACTCTCTAACCAGTTGCCTACAAGTCCCTGAGAGGCATCTTTTTCAAATGACTGTATACTCCAGTTTGAAGATTGGTCTAGACTTTGATCGTGCAAAGGAATGCACACCCTCCAGCCAGCTTCCTCAGGGCACTCTGGACCTCGTTGCTTCTCAGGCTGTGAATGATGGGGCTCAAAAGGGGGATCACCACACAGAAGAGCACAGAGACCAGGGTGTTCATGTCCAGCCTTCTCTGGGCCTGTCATAGTGGAAGTTGACTGTTCCACAGAAGACCACCACGGCAGTGAGGGGGGACGCACAGGTGGAGAAGGCCTTCCTCCTGCCCTGGGCAGAGGGAATCCCCAGGATGGCCGCCATGATGAGTGCATAGGAGCCTGCAGTGAAAAGACAGGGACTCAGGCCCATGGTGGCAATGACAACGTGGAGCGCAGACTCGTTCACAGAGGTGTCTGAGCAGGAGACCTTCAGGAGCAATGGGGTGTCACAGAGAAAGTGGCTGAACTGGTGGGGCCCAAACAGAGTGAGAGTGGTGGCCAGCACTGTGTGTGTGACCAAATTCACTAGCCCACACAGCCAGGACCCAGTCACCAGGCTAACACAGACCTTCACACTCATGATGACTGGGTACTGAGGAAGACGGCAGGTGGCCACACAGCAGTCATACTGGCCACACAGCCAGTAAGACGCCTTCTGTGCCAGCACTTGTCACCAAGCAGAAGATCTTGGAAAGGCAGCCCTCATAAGAAATTTCCTTCTTCTCCCAGAAGAAGTTCACCAGCAGTACTGGGAGGGTGGTGGATCTGTAGCAGACGTCCAAGAAGCTCAAATTGCTGAGGAAAAAGTACACTGGAGTGTGGAGAGCAGGACTGACCCTGGTGGCCACTATTATGAGCATGTTCCCCAGGAGAGTGGTCAGGTAAATGACCAGAAAGAGCAGAAAGAACCAGCCCTGTAGGTTGGAGTGGTTGGAAAATCCCAAGAAGATGAATTCAGTGACAAATGATTGATTGCTCATTTCCAATGGTATAATAGCTACAAAACAGAGAAAAAGAGACCATATCGAGAATGGACTGAGAGCACGCCAAACAGGCTTGTTAATCTGCAGCAACATTGCAAATAATATTATATACAGAGATGCCTGGACTCTGGAAAGAGATGTATAGGAGTGACTTTAGAGAGAGCATAACTTCTCACAGACTTTTGCATGGGTGCTCTTTTGTAAGAATAAATGGAGACTTGGTCAAAATGCACAACCAGCTATCAACCCTGTGTCTCATTGAATCTGCAGTATCTCCCTCCTAACACTGTGCATCACTGTGATGAATTTTTTTTGTATATCTGTTATTTCAAGTAATAAGTTTTCATTGTGGGAAAATGAGGAAAATGCAGAAAGTTATTCAGAAGAATAGAACAGGTAACAAAATCAAAGCTCTCTTTGCATTCATCCCATTCTACCTCTATCTATCTTTAAAATATCCACAGCAATATTTCCAAATATTGTTGTACTCTATTTAGTTGATTGCCTTGTAATCTTAATTTCCTAACATGAAATTAAGTTAATATCTTCCTTTTTATTGAACATAGAAACCTTCCATTCCATTTACTATCATAAATATTGGAATAGAAGCTTTCATACATGTGTATCTGTGATCATCTCTGATTATTTCTTAAAAGAAAAATTATAAGTCACCTGCTTTTAAATACATTGATCTATTTTTTTCTGTAGAAACTTTTATTTTTTTAAGTTTTATAAGATACAAGAAATTTTGACAAATGATATATACTTAGGTATTTTTCTTCTTTTGTATTATAAGATTTACCTCACCAAACATTACATTTCCTGAAAAAAAAATGATTGATACAATTACTGATTTTCTATCATGTTACCCATGCTAATCCGTGATCCATTGTTTTGAACTAAAATTTCTGTTTCTTTTTCAATCTTAAATGAAAAATATTTTAGGAAAACAGTAGGTTCTTGGTTTAGATAGATGTGGATTGAAATTCATCTGTTGTTTACTAGATGTTGTTGGTAAAAAAGTCAGCTCATCTCTATTTCTCAGTTTGTTCCTTGCTTAGGATATTAATTATGTCTATTTCACAACTGCTGAAAAAAGTTTTGAGATAATATAAGCTATGTGTCTGGCACATTACATTTACTCAATGCCGTTTATCAAGTTAGAAAATGTCTATCCATTTTTTACTAGTAGTTTTTTTTTTTTTTGGTGTATGTGTGCTGGGTTTTGAATTCAGAGCCTTATGCATACTAAGCATGCACTCTACCACTGGACTTAGCCCCTAGTTTAATTTAGTTATAGTTTTTTTATCATAAATAGATATTGAATTTTCTTATTTTCTCTGCATCTATTGAAATGATATATATTTTTTTCTTATTTAGTCTGTTACTATGGAAATTCGGTTGATTGAATTTTTGAATATTGAACCAGCCTTGCATTCTGGGATTGATCTCAATTGACTGTAATGTTATCCTTATTCTATATGGCTGAGTTGAGTTTGTTAATATTGTTCCCTGCTTGCTTTGGTGTATTCTATTTTTGCTGTTCTCCAGAGATAATCTATTTCTTGAAGAATTCTCAGCTGTATTCTACTGTTATTTTCAGTCAATGCATGTTCGTGGACTAGTGGGAAACAGAGAAGGGATGTCTGATGTTTCCAGGAAGCCCTGCCTTAGGTACTGTAAACTCAGTCACAGAAATATGGCCTTCACAGTGACCCACTTTCTAGCAATATGGCTGAGCCTAGTTCTTATTTCTCCCGACGTTAGACATTTCGGCCTGTTCATTCCATAGCTGCAAAGGTTTTCTGTTGAGTGTCCTAATGTAACAGTTTCTGTTACTCTTGCCCCTGAAGATTACAGCTTTTGTTCTATGCAAAAAATCAGGAAATGTGTCTGGGAGGAGTTTTGGCTGCTGTTGCTGCTCTTTGTCTCTCCACCTATCCAAGAAATGATACCATTAAAGACACTTTCTCAGAATACTTCCCTATCTTCCTGGGATCATTTGGTGGAATCCATGGAGAAAAAGAAAAAAATACAAAGATCTTTTGTCTATAGCCCTCTGGGTCTTTATGCTCTTAAACCAGTCTATACTTAGTCTTTAGCAATCCATTAACTATTTTTTATTTGAGTTTTTTTATAAATAAACTCCTATGTATCTAGTGGGTTCTCCCATAGTTAAAAAAAATGCCTGGATTATTTTGGTTGCTTATCTCTCCCCAGACTTCTGTTAGTTGTTTGCCTTATAATCTTCATCCCTAATAAAGTCAAGGAAAGTAATTAATTTGCATTTTCTTCTGCTCTTTTTGGTTTTTATAATGATGAAAACAACATGCTTTCTAGCTATTTCGATAGATACTCAAGGTCTATACACTTACTTTTCAAAAATATTTAGTAATTTCTAATTTAGTTAAATATGTGGTTATTCTATTCAAAACAATCCCATTTCTAGCATATTTCCAAGGAAATTAATGCACAGTTCACAAAAATTCTTGTGTAAAAATTCATAATAACTCAAATAAATATTATGCCTTCAGCAGAAGGACAGAAGACAAATCACGGTTTATCATGCAGTGGAATAATTGAGTTACTTTAGAAACACAAATACTGGAACATTAATAACATTGACAAATCTAACAAAAAATTTCTGGGTGAAAGAAGCCAGATACAAAATATATACTGTATGTTTCCTTTAAATAAAGAAATAAAGTTCAAAAATTAGCAAAACAGCTATAATGGTCAAGTAATATTGGTGGTCATTTTTTTTTTTTTTTGGAGCTCAGGGGTGATATCAGTTGAAGCATGAAGGAATTTTCTAAAGTGATGGAAATGTTTTATATCCTGATTTTTGGTAGTTCATATATATGTAAAATATTATAAACCTGTACACTTTAAATCTGTGCATTCTTCGAGTACAAATTATAGTTCAATTTTTAAAAATAGCCTTATTTTAAAAATAAGTAATTAATGGGGAAGAGTGGTACCTGCCTGTAATGCCTGGTTCTTGGGAGACTAAGGAAGGAGGATCATAGATTTGAAACTCTGCAAGACCCCCCGCCCCAAATAATTGAAAGGGCTGGGGATATAGCTTCATGGTAGAGTGCCACTGGGTTCAATCCCAAGTACTGCAGTAAGTAAGTAAGTAAGTAAGTAAGTAAATTGATAAATAGAAGTGAAAGCATTTTTTCAAGATGATTTTTAACTCAGGATTGTTTGGAACCACATCTAAATATTTTTTTAGGTCTCTAAGATGTTAAGTATTTTCTTTAATTTTTTGCATTTCTCTATTTCTTTTTTACCACAATGATAGTCCAGGACATGTCACATTTTACAAGTGACATCAGTTGTTTCCTGATCACGATCTTTTTGAAGCAGTGAATGTGATTGGTGGGTGCATTCGGTCTGTATAACAGATACAAAGGCTTGCTCACCATGATGGATGGGCGTGTGCATGTGTGTGAGTGTGTGTGTGTGTGTGTGTGTGTGTGTGTGTGTGTGTTATTGGTTGTGGGATTGGTCTTGACTGAGAACACTGTCTTATAGTTTGTGGGATGGCAAGTTGGCATCTCATTCAACATTGATGGCAGAAATCTCAAAGAATATAGCAAAAATCTGCCATCTAAAGCTCAGCAAGCTCAGAACACTTGGTTATCCAAATTTCTATAAATGGAAAGACCCTCACTATTGAGCTTCTATGAGAGCTGCATCACACTGGGGCGGGAGGAGAGAACCTATTTCCATAGAATGTACACTGTTTCTATAGAGACTCCAGCTAGGCTTCAGGGGGCTGGTGGGATAGTACCAGTGGATGCTGCCAAGACCTGGGTCATTCTGAAGAGCCTGCTACTTCAGGAGAGGTGGCAGTGTATCAGCCTATGTTGCCGGGACTAGTGAAGTTGTGTCAGGCCTGATTTCTAAGCAAGGTACTTGGCAATAGAAACCTCGGAAAACGTCCCACCCCACATCATGCCATGGGTGAGAGAGCCCAGGTGTGTCTCTGGAAGCCAGGCTTTGGAATGAGCATGGACATCAATGATTGCAGAGTATCAACAATAGGGGACCATAAATCTCTTTCAGGTGAGTGCAGACTGAAAACAGGGACATCTGGAGGAAGATAGACTGGGTTTTAGAAAATCATCAGATCTCTAGGTCTAGAACACGCAGATAGACCCACTCATGGAATTGTGCGTGTGAGTCCAAGGAGCAGGGGTCCATAACTGTGAAACCTGGTTCCCCAGGTTTTAGACACACCTGTTTAGTTCAAAAGAGTGATCTGAGTGCTAGAATAAGATCAAAATGAAGTGGTCTGTATCTGAAGACGTGCTGTGTTGAAGGTGGGAGAAAATCTCTGAAGCCCTCATGGAGAAGGATATGGAGAACTTTAAAGTCCTAGTTAAATAGGACACGGTAAAGACAACAAATCAGTTTGGGCAGGCTGGCTAGCTGGTGGGATCACTCAGGAAAACAGGAATATGTGAAGAATAGCAGATGTAGAGGAGGCTTTAGTGGATTTGATTTGAGCAATGTTGAATGTGAGTTATCTGTGGGATAATCACGTGGAAATGCCTTTCACCGACAGCCTAGAACTGCAGGTGTGGATTTGGGAGTCATTGTCTTGAAGGCAATTGTTACAGCAAAGGGTGAATATGAAATCCCCCAGGAGAATAGAGAAAGTAGAGAAGGAAATAGAGAAAGTAGGGATTCTTGTGATACTTGGTGTTCACGAAAATTGTAGTAAATGTTTATCCAGAAATGACTAAAAACACCACACTATCTAGTTCAGTTGTAGGTATTGCTTTCTCTAAATAATTTCTCTAAAAAAGAGGTTACCTTATTAGCATTGATTTACAATAAATCAACTTTGAAATGGAGCTGGAAGCTACATGTACTTGACATTTCTTACGTTCTCTGTTTTCTCTATCAACTACCTGGATGAACTTCAAGTCATTTAGAAATCAGTGACATGTACTTTCTTTTAACTCCCCGTATCAAAAAGATCAATATGACAATCTCTTTTCTAGGTAGATATCTAGATGTTTTCAGAAAAAGAAATAAAATTCCACATAGAAAGCAGTTCCAGCAGATTTTACTATGGGAAATTGGTACATGATCTGTGGATGTGTAAAAGGGAAAACTAAACGTAAATGTTCAGGGATTTAATAATACAATCTCTGACTTTGTGCATACTGCTATTGTAAAGGTCTTAAATATAAAGGTCAGTTCAGGAGGGACAATTTCATGGGGCATTAAAAAAATCTCTCAATGTATGTTTATATAATTTTATCTACATATAAGTTTTTCCTTGGTTTTACTGGCTAATTTCTTGTAGGTCACAATTATGGAGTAGGGTGAAGGATGATACCCAAACAATTTTCCTTATCTTCTATGCTCTTTATTAATGTAGGGCATTAGATTGAAATATCATCATGGTCACCATTAGAATCCATTATTAACAATCATAACTCATGAATGACACTTTATGACACAATATGTACTTGCTCGTTAGATTTATATAATGCAGCATAGGAATTAGATCAACTTAATAGTAAACCCTCTGTTCTGCAGTAATAATAACCATAATCATCATAATCATTTAGGGCATATTTCATAGAAAAATAATTTGAGTGTGAGTCTTCATAGATAGCTTAAATACACATAAATGCCTGACTTTAAAAACCTTGTTTAATGTAGTTTAAAAGTGGCATGTTTTCTGTAAAAATTAGATTGAATTTCGGATAATCCATTCTATCAAAACTCAGTGAAGTTCTTTGAATAGATGAATTATTACATACCTTAATCCAATCAAAATTTTTCAAATTGAGTAACGAATAGAGACACACATTAGATAAAAATACCTAACACTTATTAAATGCCTATAAGACTTTTACATGCATTAACTTATTTGGTTTACACAACAACCTATAAGATAACCTATTATCTCCATTTTACAAAAAAAAGAATTGAAATTAATGCACAATATATTAATGCAAGTAGGGAAACATCAATGAATCCCTTTAATTTGCATAATGTACATTAATTTGTACATTTAATATGTATAAACAATTATGATTTAAGAAACAAAAAAGAAATTGACTCAGAAAAATTATCATGTAATAACTCTTATTTGTAGTGATACTTTGTTACCTGATGATAATACCATATAATAGTAAACTTTCTTATTATCTTCAATGCCCAGACATTCTTGTCTTTGGTTCTAATAATTCATTGCACATGATTAATAGGCCAACACAGCTTTCATTAAAATTTCAAATCTCAGGGCCTTAAGAAGATTAAAGTATTTAAATTTAAATAGAAAGTCCGTGCTTCAGTTAAGCACAACTAATTTTAAAATCTAAATATAAACAAAATAAAATAAATAAGTCTAGAGTTCTAAAGAAGAACTTTTTTTTTTTTGCTTTGGCAATAAATGAAATGTTTTGCTGACTAACCTTAGATATTCATTTCCTCAAACGAAAAAAAAAATGGGAGGAAGAATGGTGTGATCATGAAAACCCTTATGCACATCAGGGAAACAATGATTCCTATTTGATCTCAATAGCACAAGCAATGATTAAAATTTTTAAATCCAATTTTTATGTTGCCCAGTAAATTGCTTAAAACACACACACACACACACACACACACACACACACACACTCACAGTACAAGGTCAATTTATTCAGAAAAATATCTGAATGATTTCAGGTGCTTGTGGCAATGTGAATTTATTACTGTGAAATCTATGAGCTATCTGGCCTGGCCCAGAGTTGTCCTCATATCCTTCCATGTGGTGTGGGTGCTTGGAGCCTAGGGAAAGATCAGAGGTCATTGTGCAGAACAGTTGGCCTCAGTCAGTGAGTTCCAAGTGTTTCCAGTGATGCTGGTCCAAGGACACACTTTGGGGGAGGCTGAGCTCTTTCACCTAACATGCAGGGATTCTCTTACCCCTAACTGGTAGGTTTAAAATCTTAACAAATTCACCAGAAAAAAAGCCTTCCTCCTTTCTTGGAGATTCAGCACTCAATTCAGCATTTAACATCTCTTTCAGTTCTGTTTTTTTGGGGCTGGGGTGTAGGGGGGCAGTTACCGGAAATTGAACTCAGGGGCTTGACCACTGAGCCACATCCCCAGCCCTATTTTATATTTTATTTAGAGACAGGGTCTCACTGAGTTTCTTGGTGCATTGTTTTTGCTGAGGCTGTCTTTGAACTCACTATCCTCCTGCATCAGCCTCCTGAGCTGCTGGGTTACAGGCATGCACCACTGTGCCAGCTCTTTCAGTTCTTTTTATTTCACCTGTGCTTCTTCTAGCATAAAGGGGAAAGGGAAGACAAATTATTACCTCTTAGTACTGGGCAACTTGTTCTTGTTCCTGTGCACAATGGTTTGTGCTCTTACTTTTGTTTGATTACAAGTAATAACAAATCAACTACTTGCCGTAACCATGGCACCGGTTCCAGTCAGTAAGTCAAGAAAGAATAGTCAAGATATAGGCCAATAGTTTGGGACATTTGTAACTATTATTAAAAGTTAACTAAGCAGAAACAGCTCATAGCAAAACTCGAACTGAAAGTACAAATGCTTGCTTATGCATAAGCCAAGATACATTCTTCTATTCTAATTGTAGCTACGTAATATTTTGTTTTGTTATAATAATGATTCCTGTTTTGTAACCACAAAGTACTGTATGCCTGCCAATATGAAAAGTATATATGATCAACTTCACACGTAAAGATTGGGATCAACACCTTCACTTTGGTGTCTGTGTTGTTTCTCCACCCCCTCTTTCGCCGACTCCTCACCATCTGTTCTTCTCCTGAGACCCCCTGTTGCAGCTGGTCTCCGACACTGTCCTTCAACCAACTTACAATCTAATGGGAAGATGAACTCAATATGTGCAGGAAACTTGGTAACAATTCTATGTAATCTACAAATTATCATTATTTTCCCTTAGTGTTTGCTTGGGCAGCTCTGGGAATGGAGAACTTAATACTTGTCAAAGCCCCTCATTCCATCTTTAATATGCGCTACTCCAGGTCCTAGTTGGGCCTCTCAATTGTGTTCTAAACACTAGGGCAACACCTTGTGTAAATGTGCACTCAGTAAAGGTTTGAAGAATTATGAAGGTCTGTCAAGTACATCCATGGAGCAGAGTTTTTAAAAGATTCTTTAAAGACGGTACTGTGTGGGACCTAAAGGATCTAACAGAGACTTGACAGAGGACATTTCTGTTCAGTGGTCCTTGTGCAGATATCTTGCTGAGAAAAATAAAGCCTCTGTGGGCATAAGTGAGGCAGCATAGCCCAGCGGCTTCTGAGGAACTCAGTGTCTCCTGTCTCCTAAACATATCCCTTATGGAGACCATCGGCTCAGTTCCCACAGAACAAGCAGCTCTGCATCTTTCTTTCCCAATCAGTCATTTCAAAGTCAGGTGACCGAGAATGAAGTCACTTATGAGTGACCCCAACATATAATATTTCTAAAGGAGGGGGGTTGTGTATGAAGTAGATTACTCACAAGCTTCAGGGATTTATTACAGTTAATAAATTGCTTGCAAATCTCCTCCCCAAGCATCCATGTGTTGTAAGATAAAGATGAACACCTCTAGTTAGAGAATGAATAGGTTTCTAAACATAACTTCTTCTACAATAATGATTCTTTTTAAACAGATATTTTGGTAGGTCTATTGTTATGCTATATTGTATCATAATGGGAATGTGTCCCTATACTTTCTCCCAAAAAAATTATTCCTTTCTGTCCTGCTCATCAAAAGCAGAGGATTAACACTTAGCATTATTTATTGTTTACCATAAGTAATTTTCTACACACATCATCTCACATAAGGAATTTAGGCATCCCAGGGTTTCTGGTTATGTTTTGGGTTTTCTTCCAGTACTCGAGGCATCATGCTAAATCCCTTAGGTTTTGTGATAACCTCTGAAGTTATTTCTACTCTGGCAATACAAGTAGTATTGTGGAAACTTAGACACACATAGAAAAGGTGCTACGATAGGTCATTACATAAATGCCATCAAAATGGTAATGAAAATATGTACAATATTCTGTAATATGTTTTTAAAGTGTAGGAATATCCTGATTCTGGGATAGTGTTTTTGAAAATTGTGATGGTAAATAAACTACTTACCAGAAACTCTCACAGAAAGGTGTAGTTTTCTGGTTTTGGAGTGGCCCTTGCTGCTCTCCATACTAGTACCTGGGCTGCAAAGAAAGCTCTTGGTAAAACTGGCTGTTAGTCTCCATTCACCACAAAACGGACCTGTTATTCTGAAAGTTGCCTGTCGCATATCTGTGGCCTCATGAAGGAGTCAAAATCCTCTGATCTCTCACAATTCATTTTCCTGTGATGGACATTTATAAAAGTCTGGGGCCGACCTGTTGGGAATATGCATCGAGCCTTTCCTCTGCAGCTGCTCTGGGACTCCTCAGTGTGCAAACACAACTCAAGGGCAATGGCTTGAGTTCAACTGCAACAATGGAGAGCAGTTAATTCGCTGTTGGATTCATTAATGTTTTGGCAATCACCTGTTCCCAGCATGCAGCGAGAAGATCAGCTTCCTCTCTCTTCTGGGATGTGGGTGAGCGAAGTTCAGAGTGAGATTTCTGCTAAGAAGTTTTGGGTGGCTGAAACCTCAAGACTGCCTGCCCTTCCCGCTAGGGAGAGAATGGCTCAGGGTGGGAGTACACTTATTGGGATGGATTTTGCATGGCATATGAAGTTTTTCCTTCATGTTACATACTTTGCCAGATGCACAGATATGATCCCTTACCAAACCCTGTATGACTTTGTGCCCCTTAATTTTATGATCTTGCTTATGCTCATGACCTGATAAAGAAATTGTTTGGTATGGAGTTTAAAAGTAGGGGAAAAGAAAAGAGTCATCAAATAGCTCTTTCGGGAACAGATGGAGAAAAGACAACAAGCTTGAAAGTCTTGTAGTATTTTACTGCACAAAAATAAAAATGAAAGTATTAGATAAAGATGTACGTCTCTAAAACTTAAAATTTCCCATAATACAATTGGGTTTTACTCATGCTTAGGAGAGACACATTAACAGTACTCCTAAAAGATCTTAGAATAATTAGCCATCAGGGAAAGGCAAAGCTAAAGCACATTTGATGAAGCACTTCACACATTCCAGGGTCTTCACAATAAAAGGAATGATAATGATGTGTTGTTAAGGGAGTGAGGAAATCAGAAGCTTTATTCACCACTCTTAATAATAAGGTAAGCTGGTTCCACTGGTCTGAAAATGATCTGGAACTTTTTCAGAAAGTTAAATATGGAGTTAACGATACACCTCTTCCACACCTACTTACAAACTCAAGATAAATAAAATGTTGTCCACCAATGATTTGTACATGAATGTTCATATAATGTTTATATTATATATAATGTTCATATTATATATACAAATCTTATTCATATTAGTCAAAAAGTGAAAATGACCAGGCAGATCTGTAATCTAGCTACTCAAGAAGCTGAGTCAGGAGGATCACAAATTCAGGGACAACCTGGGCAAATTTACAAGACCCTGTCTCAAAACAAAATTTTTAAAAAGGGTTGGGCTTTGGCTTAGTGGTAAAACATTGTTTTGTGTGCAGGAGGCTCCAGGTTCAATCTACAGTACGACACCCACACAGACACAAAGTAAAAATTACTATCCAGTGGGCAATGAACAAAGAAATGTGGCATTTTCATAAGATGGAAATCAGTCACAATAAGGAGGAATAAACTAAAATACTTATACAAGCTACAATATAACTGAAAATTGCTAACATCCTAAGTGAAAGGAGTCAGATCCAAAAGACGTATATGGTATTACTTCATTAAAAATATCCACAGAAACTCGAGTGTATACATGGGTCTTTCCACATATGAAGGAGAAACACAGAAATGGTGTTTATTTAAAACTTAGAATCAAGATCCATTAGGAAAATGCAAGTCAAAGTCACATTGCACATAGCACTTCACATTCACTAGTGTTTGCTAGAGCTGCAATATTGGGGGAAAGGAGATTGACTGCTTTGGGTATAGGCTTTTTTTGAAGAGAAAAGTAATAAATATATTCTGAAATACCTGTGGATTAGAGAACCCAGGTGAGGTCACAATGTGTCACATACTTAGCACAGTGTGCTTCCCCTGGTTGGAGGGGCACCACAGTGGTCATGAGACACTGTGTACGGAGAGAGTGCTCTTGTAATTGCTGCTGAAGATTTCACATATTTCTACAACTAAGACATTTCCTAGAATGAAACCATCATCTAGTTCTAATCTCACTATACACTGTGTCTCCCAGCAAGCTTCCTCCGGGCACTCTGGACCTCGTTGCTTCTCAGGCTGTGAATGATGGGCTTCGACATGGGGGTCACCACACAGAAGAGCACAGAGACCAGGGTGTCCGTGTCCAGCCTTCTCTGGGCCTATCATAGTAGATGTTGGCTGTTTTATAGAAGACCACCACGACAGTGAGGGGGGACGCACAGGTGGAGAAGGCCTTCCTCCTGCCCTGGGCAGAGGAAATCCCCAGGATGGCCACCATAATGAGTGCGTAGGAGCCTGCAGTGAAGAGGCAGGGGCTCAGGCCCATGGTGGCACTGACAATATGGAGCACAGACTCGTTGACAGAGGTGTCTGAGCAGGAGAGCTTCAGGAGCAATGGGGTGTCACAGAGAAAGTGGCTGATCTGGTGGGGCCCACACAGAGTGAGTGTAATGGCCAGCATCGTGTGTGTGACCGAATTAACCAGCCCACACAGCCAGGACCCAGTCACCAGGCTAACAGAGACCTGGCTAACACAGTCATACTGGCCACACAGCCAGTAAGAAGCCTTCTGTGCCAGCACTTGTCACCAAGAAGAAAATCTGGAAAAGGCAGCCCTCATTAGAAATGGCCTTCTTCTCCAAGAAGAAGTTAACCAGCATTACTGGGAGGGTGGTGGATGTGTAGCAGACATCCAAGAAGCTCAAATTGTTGAGGAAAAAGTACATTGAAGTGTGGAGAGCATGACTGACCCTGGTGGCCACTATTATGAGCATGTTCCCCAGGAGAGTGGTCACGTAAATGACCAGAAAGAGCAGGAAGAACCCCCACTGTAGGTTAGAGTGGTTGGAAAATCCTAAGAAGAGGAATTCAGTGACAAATGATTGATTGCTCATTTCTAATGTTGTCATAGCTACAAAACAGAGAAAAAGAGACCATGATGAAAATGGACTGAGAGCACCCCAAACAGGCTTGTTAATCTGCAGCAACATGGCAAATAATATCGAATGAAAAGCAGCCTGGAGACTGATAACCTGTGGGACTGGTCTCAGGGCATCAGACCCATGGAGCCGCACACATTTTCAGGGGTGATGGTGGGTGGGAGTAAACAGAGAATTGCTAGAAGCCAACAGAAAGCCATTCAACCTCATCATGGTGTGAAGTCATTTCTCACTGTCTCAGTAATCTCTGTCTCCTGTTGTCCTTTTATGTAAACATAGGATTTTTGGAGAAGTTCATTTTCATTGCAAATGTTAAGAAAAAAATTTACAAAGCAGAGTCATCATCTGCAGAAGCAGTCAGTGTTGCCTTCAGTGTTTTCCAATGTAGAGTTTTTCTCATTTTACATAAATCTTGATCTCTGTGTTCTGAAAGGCAGAAGTTAACTATTCCTGTACAATGCTGAAATTATTAGGGCCAGAGCAAAATAGAGGAAAGAAGATGATGAAGTGGGGATGGACTGGCTATCTTATGTATACAGGGAAGATCAGTGGAGTAGAAGAAGAATGAGAGGGCGGAGAGGTTTGGGAAATGAGGAAATGTGAAAAGTCTTTACGCAGATCATGTTATGTGCACATGGACGTCTAAAACAGGGGACTGCACCTGTATGTATATGTAGAAATCACCAGTCAAAAATTAACAGATAAATGACCCAAAGAAAGATCAGTAGAGAAGGAGAATGGGGCCGGGAGAGGGAGGGAGATGGGGGGTGGGGACTGAATGGAGTAAATCAGATTCCATGCACGTAGGATCTTTTCCAAATCAACCCAACTTCTATGTATAACTATTATGCTCTAATAAAAAATTTAAGAAGATGACATGATCCTATCAGCAAAGAGTGAGATTCGAATTCTTCTTGACCTATTTGTATACCTTTAATGTCTTTCTTTTGTCCAATGGCTCTGGCAATTTCAAGCATGAAGTTGAATAGAAGTGGTGAAAGAGGAGGCACCCTGTCTTCTTCCAGTTTTTAAAGTGAATGCTTTCAACCTTTCTCCACTTAGAATGATGCTGTCTTGGGTTTAGCATAGATAGCTTTTACAATGCTTTTACAAAGTTCTTTTTTCCCTAGTTTTTCTACTGTTTTGACAGGTAGTTGTGCTATATTTTGTTAAATGCTTTTTCTGCATCTATTGAGATGATCAATAAACTTGCATCTCTCTTAAATAAACTTAATCTCTCCCCTTTTGCTAAACATTCAGATCATCTCCAGTCCTATAAATATTTTAATGAACATTTTCCTACATAAACATATGTGACCATTTCGAATTATCTCTTCAGAATAAAATTTAAATCTGACATAAAAGAATTTGTTGTGCAGTTTCTATTTAAAACTAGCTCATAGAAGACATTATATTAAGTGAAATAAGCCAGACACATAAAGAGAAATAGCAGTTTTTCACTTCTTTGTGGGAGCTAAAAAGTTGAACTGAGAGAAGTAGGGAGTAGAGCGGTGGTTAATGAAGCCTGGGAGAAAATCACATAAATCATTGTGATTCTGATTTCTCAAAGACACATGTGAAGGGATGCCTGAAACATGCCTTCTGAGTGTGGTCTTTAAAAAAAAAAAATTAGAGTGGACTTCTAACAGGGTCCTCAGAAAATCTCTCTTCTCTCCTCAGTTGGCAGCAGAAGGTCCATGGGTCTGGCTGCCTAGGAGCTAGTTGTCGTGTGCAAATGGGCAGGACTAGGACGGCTGGAGAATCTCATTAATCACTAGTACACCACATTCTAGGTGAGGAAAGGCTGCAAACAGGCCATCCAGAAGAAAATGGCTTGAGCTATGAAAATGACAGTATCTGTGGATTTAGGAAACGGTTGTGGGTCCAATCAACTCATAACACCTACTCCCTGGGTCAGTCCACGGTTGCCACAGTTACCACAGGCCTGACCAGAACAACCCGGAGGGGGAGATGCACTCTGGCCTCCTGGCTTGGAGGTTTAGTCTGGGGCCAGCTGACCCATTGCTGCCGGCCTGAGATGAGGTGGGATACCGAGGTGGAAGGGAACAAGGGGGGATGCGTCCCTAGCTCATGGCAGCCAGAAGGTTGGTGAGGGGGAGGGAACAGGAGGAGACAGTTTGCATGGGACAAGATGTGATTCCCCAGGGCATGTCCCCAGCCACACTCCACCTGCCCACACTTCTCTCAGTACAGTGGGCCTTTCAGATAATTAACCCACAAAATGGATGGATCCACAGATTAGGTCACACGTCTCACAGTCTAATCATTTCACCTCTGAACACTGCTACTGTGGCTGACCCTGAGCTTTTGGTGGGGGGATACCTAATTTCGAAGCCATAATAGTCTCTACAGTCCATGTGCTTTTGTTAGAGTACCTTCATGTAGTCAGGGAGAGTAATCGGGTGCCAAAACAAGATTAAAAGGAAATATCTGGTAACTGAAGATGTGACATTTGGAGCTTGGGGAAAAGCTCTGAAGAGGAGCCCTGGGTGGAGCACTTTAAAGTCCAGGTGATGAGGACACAAGAGGGCACCTGGTCTGTGGGGTAGCTGAGTGGCAGTGGGATCACTCATTAAAACATAAATAAAAATGAGAAGAGCGTGTCTGGGGAGAGGAAAGGAGGAAAGGATGTTGGGCCTGGAGTCTGGGTACCTGCGGGGTCTCCCCAAGGAGATTCCAGGAGGCAGCGGGAAAGGTTCCCAGGAGGTAGGCATGTGAGTCATGGCTTAGAGTTACTGTGAAAGTCACAGGTGCTCACAAAGCCAAAAGAGAGCAGGGTGAGGAGAGAGGGCCTGATGGACTGTGCGGAAAAGAAGGTGTCCAGAAGGAGGCTTACCAGCTATCAGCAATCATTCTGCACCACAGTGTCAAAGCTCTGCTCTCTGTACCAGGCCTTCTTCACCCCAGTCTAAAATCTCTGCTCTCTATAACAGTCTTTCTGCACCCCAGTATACAACCTCTGCTCCCTGCAGCAATCCTTCTCCACCCCAGTCTCCAAGTTCTGCTCTCTGAAACACTCTTTCTGCACCCCAGTCTAGAACATCTGCTCTCTGCAACAGTCCTTCTGCACCTCGGTCTGAAAACTCTGTTCTCTGCAACAATCATTCTGCACCCCAGTCTCCAACCTCTGCTCTCTGTAACAGTTCTTCTGCACCTCAGTCTCCAAACTCTGCTCTCTATAATATCCTTCTGCACACCAGTCTCCAAACTGAGATATCTGTAACAGGCCTTCTGCAACCCAGTCTCCAACCTCTGCTCCCTGCAAGAAAACTTCTGCACCCCAGTCTCCAAGTTCTGCTTTCTGAAAGAGTCGTTCTGCACCCCACTCTCAAATATCTACTCTCAGCAACAGTCCTTCTTCACCTAAGTCTAAAAACTCTGCTCTCTGCAACAATCATTCTGCAACCCAGTCTCTAACCTCTGCTCTCAGTAACAGTCCTTCTGCACCTCAGTCTGCAAACTCTGCTCTCTATAATATTGTTCTGCACACCAGTCTCCAAACTGTGATATCTGTAACAGGCCTTCTGCACCCCATTCTCTAACCTCTGCTCCCTGCAAGAATCCTTCTACACCCCAGTCTCCAAGTTCTGCTCTCTGAAATAGTCCTTCTGCACCACACTCTCGATCATCTGCTCTCTGCAACAGTCCTTCTACACCTAAGTCTGAAAACTCTGCTCTCTGCAACTATCATTCTGCAACCAAGTCTCCAAACTCTGCTCTCTGTAACAGTCCTTCTGCACCTCAGTCTCCAAACTCTGCTCTCTATAATATCCTTCTGCACACCAGTCTACAAACTGTGATATCTATAACAGTCCTTCTGCACCCCAGTCTCCAACCTCTGCTCTATGTAAAAGGCCTTCAGCACCCTAGTCTCCAAACTCTGCTCTCTGTAACACGCCTTCTTCACCCCAGTCTCCAACCTCTTCTCTCTGAAATGATCATTCTGCACATCAGTCTCCAACCTCTTCTCTCTGCAACAGTCCTTCTGCACCTCAGTCTCCAAACTCTGCTCTCTGTAACATCCTTCTGCACCCAAGTCTCCAAACTCTGCTCTCTGTAACAGTCCTTCTGCAACCCAGTATCCAACCTCTGGTCTCTGTAACAAAACTCCTGCACCCCAGTTTCCAACCTCTGCTCTCTTTAACAGTCCTTCTATACCTCAGTCTCCAAAATCTGCTCTCTGTAACGGTTTTTCCGCAACCCAGTCTCCAAACAATGCTTTGTGTATCAGTCTTTCTTTAACCCAGTCTCCAACCTCTGCTCTCTGTAACAGTTCTTCTGCACCTCAGTCTCCAGCCTCTGCTCTCTGTAACAGTCCTTGTGCAGCCCAGTCACAAATCTATGCTCTCTGCAACATATCTTCTTCTCCCCAGTATCCAACCTATGCTCTCTGTAACTGTCCTTCGGCACCCCAGTTTTTAACCTCTGCTCTCTTTGAGATCCTTCTGCACCTCAGTCTCCAACCTCTGCTCTCTTCAACGATACTTCTGCCCCCCAGTCTTCAAACTCTGCTCTCTGTAACAGTCCTTCTGCACCTCAGTCTCTAACCTCTGCTCTCTGTAAAAATCTTTCTGCAACTCAATCTCCAAACTCTGCTATCTGTAACAGTCCTTCTGCACCTCAGTATCTAACCTCTGCTCTCTGTAATGATCCTTCTGCACCTCAGTCTCCAACAAATTCTCTCTGTAACAGGCCTTCTGCACTGCAGTCTCCAACCTCTGCTCTCTGTAACAGTTCTTCTGCACACCAGTCTTTAAGGTCTACTCTCTGTTACAGTCCTGCTGCACCTGAATCAAACCTCCACACTCTGTAACAATCCTTCTGTACCCCAGTCTCAAAACTCTGCTCTCTTTAACAGTTATTCTGAACAAGAATCTCCAAACTCTGCTATCTGTAACACTCCTTATGCAACCCAGTCTCCATTATCTGCTCTCTTTAAAAATCTTTCTGCACCCCAGTCTCCAACTGCTGCTGTTTGTAAAAGTACTTCTGCCCCTCAGTCTCCAACCTCTTCTCTCTGTAACGATTCTTCTGCACCTCTGTCTCCAACCTCTGCTCTCTGTAACACTCCTTATGCAACCCAGTCTCCATTCTCTGCTCTCTTTAAGAATCTTTCTGCACCACAGTCTCCAACCGCTGCTCTCTGTAAAAGTCCTTCTGCACTTCAGTCTCCAACCTCTTCTCTCTGTAACGATTTTACTTCACCTCAGTCTCCAACCTCTGCTCTCTGTAAAAGTCCTTCTGCATCATAGTCTCCAATATCTGCTCTCTGCAATGATCCTTCTTCTCCCCAGGCTCCACCCTCTGCTCTCTGCAATGGTCCTTCTGCACCCCAGTCTCTAAACTCTGCTCTTTGTAACAGTCCTTCTGTACCACAGTCTCCAAACTCTTCTCTCTGTAACGCTCCTTCTGCACCCCAATTGCCAAACTCTTCTTTCAATAATAGTGCTTCTGCACCTCAGACTCCAACTTAGGCTCTCTGTAACAGTCCATCTGCACCTCAGTCTGAAAACGCTGCTCTCTTCAACGATCCTTCTATACCCCAATCTCCGAACTGTGCTATCTGTAACAGTCCTTTTGCACCCCAGTCTCCAACATCTGCTCTCTGTAAAACGCCTTCTGCACTCGAGTTTCCAAACTCTGCTCTCTGTAACAGGCCTTCTTCACTCCAGTCTCAAACCTCTTCTCTCTGCAACGATCTTTCTGCACCTAAATTTCCAACCTCTACTCTCTGCAACAGTTATTCTGCACCCCAGTCTCCAACCTCTGCTCTCTGTAAGATTCTTCTGCACCTCAGTGTCCAACCTCTGCTCTCTGTATAAGTCCATATGCACCCCAGTATCCAACCTCTGCTCTCTGTAACAATCTTAGGCACTTAAATCTCCAACTTCAGCTCTCTGCATCGGTCCTTCTGCACCCCAGTCTCCAAACTCTGTTCTCTGCAACAGTCCTTCTGCACCACAGTCTCCAAAGTCTGCTTTCTGTATCAGTTCTTCTGTACCCACGTCTTCAACCTCTGCTCTCTGTAACAGTCCTTTTGCACCTAAGTCTACAACCTCTGCTTTCTGTAACAGTCCTTCTGCTACCAAGTCTCCAACCTCTGCTCTCTGCAACATTTCTTCTGCACCCCAGTCTTTAACCTGTTCTCTCTGTAACTGTCCTTCTGCACCCCAGTCTCCAACATCTTCTCTCTGTAAGAATCATTCTCCACCATATTCTCCAACCTCTGCTCTCCTCAACAATCATTCCGCACCTTAGTCTCTAACTTCTGCTCTCTACAACGATCCTTCTGAACCCCAGTCTTCAACCACTGTTCTCTGTAACAGTCCTTATGCAGCTCAGTCTCCAAACTATGCTCTCTGTAAGATACTTCTGCACACCAGTCTACAACATCTGCACTCTGCAATTATCCTTAAGAACCCAAGTCTCCAACCTCTGCTCCCTGTAACAGTACTTTTGTACAGCAGTTTCCAAACTCTGTTCTCTGTAAAGGTCCTTCTACACCCCAGTCTCCAACCTCTACTTTCTGTATTAGTCTTTCTGCACCCCAGTCTCCTAACTCTGCTCTCTGTAACAGTTCTTTTGCACCTCAGTCTCCAAACTCTACACTCTGCAAAAGTCCTCTGCACCCCAGTTTCCACCCTCTGCTCTCTCTGCTTACTTCTTCTGCATCCCAATCTCCAAACTCTGCTCTCTGTAACACTCCTTCTGCACTCCAGTCTCCACCCTGTGATCTCTGTAACAATTCCACTGGACATCAGTCTCCAACCTCTGCTCTCTACAACGTTCCTTCTGCTCCTCAGTCTACAAACTCTACTCTATGTAAAAGTCCTTCTGCACCTCAGTCTCCAAACTCTGCTCTCTGTAAGATCCTTCTGCAACCAATTCTCCAAACTCTGCTCTCTGTAACAGTCCTTCTGCACCCCAATCTGCAAAGTCTGCTCTCTGTAACAGGCCTTCTGCACCCCAGTCTTTAACTCTGCACTTTTTAATAAGCCTTATGCACCCAAGTCTCCAACCTCTGCTCTCTGCAGCGATCCTTCTGCACAGCAGGATCCAACATCTGCCCTCTGCAACAGTACTTCTGCACCTCAGTCTGAAAACGCTACTCTCTGCAACAATCCTTCTGCACCCCAGTCTTAAACCTCTGCACTTGTAACACTTTTTCTGCACCTATGTCTCCAAAATGATCTCTGTAAGATCCTTCTGCAACCCAGTCTTGAAACTGTGCTATCTGTAACAGTCCTTCTGCACCCAAGTCTCTAACCTCTGCTCTCTGCAACAGTCCTTGTGCACCAGAGTCTCCAATCTCTACTCTCTGTAAGATCCTTCTGCACCACAGTCTCCACCCTCTTCTCTCTGTATCATTCATTCTGCACCCAGGTCTCCAAACTCTGCTCTCTGCAATATTTTTTCTGCACCCGAGTCTCCAACCTGTGCTCTCTGTAACAGTCCTTCTGCACCCCAGATTCCACAATCTGCTCTCTGCAATGATCCTTCTTCTACCCAGTCTCCAAACTCTGCTCTCTATAAAAATCCTTTTGTATCGCAGTCTCCAACCTCTTCTCTTTGTAACGGTCCATCTGCTCCCCAATTGCCAACCTCTGCATTCTGTGAAAGTCCTTCTGCACCCCAGTCTCAAACTCTTTTCTCTGCCACGATCCTTCTGCACCTCAGTCTCCTACATCTGCTCTCTGTAAAATTCCTTCTGAACCTCAGTCTCCATTCTTTGCTCTCTGTAATGGTCCTTCTGAACCCCAGTATCCAATCTCTACTCTCTGTAATAATCCGTCTGCACCTCTGTGTCCAACATCTGCTCTCTGTAACAGTCCTTCTGCACCCCAGTCTCCAAACTCTGCTCTCTGTAACATTCCTTCTATACCGCAGTCTCCAACCTCTACTTTCTGTAAGGGTCCTTCTGCAAGCCAATTTCCAACCTCTGCTTTCTGAAACAGTTCTTCTGCACCTCAGACTCCAACCTCTGCTCTCTGTAACAGACCTTCTAAGCCTCAGTCTGAAACCTCTGCTGTCTGCAACAATCCTTCTAAACCCCAGTCTCCATATTGTGCTATCTGTATCAATCCTTCTGCACCCCAGTCTCCAACATCTGCTCTCTGTAACAGGTCTTCTGCAACTCAGTCACCAAAGTCTGCTCTCTGTAACAGGCCTTCTGAACCCCAGTCTCCAACCTCTTCTCTCTGGAACAGTCCTTCTGCACCCCAGTCTCCAAACTCTGCTCTCTGTAAGTTTCTACTGCACCCCGTTTTCCAAACTTTGCTCTCTGAAACAGTCATTCTGCACCTCAGTCTCCAACCTCATCGCTCTGCAATGGCCCTTTTTCACCCCAGTATCCAACCTCTGTTCTATGCAGCAGTCATTCTGCACCCCAGGCTACAAGTTTGCTCTCTGTAACAGTCCTTCTGCACCTCAGTCTCCAACCTCTGCTCTCTGCAACAGTCCTTCTGCACCCAAGTCTCCAAACTCTGCTCTCTGCAAAAATTTTTCCACACACCAGTCTCCAACATATTCTCTCTGCAACAATTCTTTTGCATCCCAGTCTCCAATGTCTTCTCTCTGCAACAGTCCTTCTACAACCCAGTCTCAAACCTCTACTCTCTGTAACAATCCTTCTGCACCTTAGTCTTCAAACTCTGCTCTCTGCAACAGTCTTTCTGCACCCCAGTTTCCAAACTCCGCTCTCTGCAAAAAATTTTCTACACACCAGTCTCCAACATCTTCTCTCTTCAACGATCCTTCTGCATCCCAGTCTCCAATTTCTGCTCTCTGCAACAGTCCTTCTACACCCCAGTCTCCAACCTCTGCTCTCTGCAACATCCCTTCTGCACCCAGTCTTTAAACTCTGCTCTCTGTAACTATCGTACTTCACCCCAGTCTCTAAACTCTGCTCTCTGTAGCGATCCTTCTGCACCACAGTCTCCAACCTCTGCTGTCTGCAAAGATCCTTCTACACCCAAGTCTCCAACGTCTGTTTTCTGCAACAGTGCTTCTGACCCCAGTCTCCAGCCTCTGCTCTCTGTAACATCCTTCTGCACCCCAGTTTCCAAACTCTGCTCTAGGTGACATTTCTTCTGCACCCCAGTCTCTACCCTCTGCTCTTTGTAACGGTACTTCTGTAATGCAGTCTCCAATCAATCTCTGCTCACTGCAACATTTCTTCTGCACCCTAGTCTCCAAACTGTGCTCTCTGTAACTGTTTTTCTGACACCAGTCTCCAAATTCTGCTCTCTGTAAGGATCCTTCTGCACCTAAGTCTACAACCTCTGCTCTCTGCAACGATTCTTCTGCACCTCAGTTTCCAACCTCTGCTCTCTGCAACGATCCTTCTGCACCTCAGT
Organism: Ictidomys tridecemlineatus; assembly: GCF_052094955.1. NCBI lineage: Eukaryota > Metazoa > Chordata > Mammalia > Rodentia > Sciuridae > Ictidomys > Ictidomys tridecemlineatus. Next base: position 97,394 of record NW_027526110.1, read on the forward strand.
TTCCAACCTCTGCTCTCTGTTACAGTCCTTCTACACTTCAGTCTCCAAACTCTGCTCTCTGTAAGAGGCTTTCTGCACCTCAGTATCCAAACTTGCAATCTGTAACGGTCCTACTGCACCCCAGTCTCAATTTTCTGCTCTCTGTATCAGTCCTTCTGAAAACAAGTCTCCCAACTCTGCTCTCTGCAACATTTCTTCTATACCCCAATCTCCAACCTGTGCTCTCTGTGACAGTCCTTCTGCACCCCAGTCTCCAACATCTGATCTCTGTAACAATCCTATTGCACCTCTGTCTTCAACGTGTGCTCTCTGTAACTGTCCTTCGCATCCCAGTCTCCAAACTCTGCTCACTGTAACAGTCCTTCTGTACCGCAGTCTCCAACCTCTTCTCTCTATAACGGTACTTCTTCACACCAATTGCCAACCTCTGTTTTTTGAAACAGTCCTTCTGCACCTCAAACTCCAACCTCTGCTCTCTGTAACAGTCCTTCTAAGCCACAGTCTAAAACCCCTGCTCTCTGCAACAATCTTTCTAAACCCCAGTCTTCAAACTGTGCTATCTGTAACAATCTTTCTGCACCCAAGTCTCAAACATCTGCTCTCTGCAACGATTCTTCTGCAACTCAGTCTCCAACCTCTGCTCTCTGCAACATTCCTTCTGCACCCCAGTCTCCAAACTCTGCTCTCTGTGATATCCTTCTCCACCCCATTCTCCAAACTTTGCTCTCTGTAACAGTCATTCTGCACCTCAGTCTCCAACCTCATCTCTCTGCAACTGCCCTTCTGCAACCAAGTATCCAACCTCTGTTCTCTGCAGCAGTCTTTCTGCACCCTAGGCTACAAACTCTGCTTTCTGTAACAATCCTTCTGCACCCCAGTCTCCAAACTCTAATTTCCTTATCAGTTATTCTGCACCCCAGTCTGAAACCTCTGCCTAATGTATCAGTCCTACTGCAACTCAGTCTCCAAACTCTGCTCTCCGCAACAGTCCTTCTGCACCCCAGTCTCAAACTTCTGCTCGGTGCAAAAGCCCTTCTACACACCAGTCTCCAATATCTGCTCTCTGCAACGATCCTTCTGCATCCCAGTCTCAAATGTCTGCCCTCTGCAACAGTCATTCTACACCCCAGTCTCAAAACTCTGCTGTCTGCTACAGTCCTTCTGCAACCCAGTCTCCAACCTCTGCTCTTTTCAACATTTCTTCTGCACCCCAGTCTCCAACCTGTGCTCTCTGTAACTATCCTAATGCACCCAGGTCTCCAAACTATGCTCTCTGTAGCGATCCTTCTGCACCTCAGTTTCAAACCTCTGCGCTCTGCAACGATCCTTCTGTACCCCAGTCTTCAACGTCTGTTCTCTGCAACAGTAATTCTGACCCCAGTTTCCAGCCTCTGCTCTCCGTAACATCCTTCTCCACCCCAGTTTCAAAACTCTGCTCTAGGTGACATACCTTCTGCACCCCAGTCTCCACCCTCTGCTCTTTGTAATAGTACTTCTGTACCGAAGTCTCCAATCTCTGCTCACTGCAACATTTCTTCTGCACCCGAGTCTCCAAACTGTGCTCTCTGTAACTGTCTTTCTGATCCCAGTCTCCAACCTCTTCTCTCTGTAACGGTCTTTCAGCACCCCAGTCTCCAAACTCTGTTTTTGTATCAGTCCTTTTGAACCTCAGTCTCAAACCTCTGCTCTCTGTATCTATCATTCTGCACTCTCCAACCTGTGCTCTCTGTAATATTCCTTCTGCACCCCAGTCTCCAACCTCTGCTCTCTTTAACAGTTTTTCTATACCGCAGTCTCCAAAGTCTGGTCTCTGTAACGGTCCTTCTGCACCCCAATTTCCAGCCTCTGCTTTCTCTAATAGTCCTTCTGCACCTCAGTCTCCAAACTCTGTTTTCTGTAACAGTGATTCTACACCTCAGTCTGAAACCTCTACTCCCTGGAACAGTCCTAATGAACCTCAGTCTGAAAACTCTGGTCTCTTCACGATCCTTCTGCACCCCAGTCTCCAAACACTGCTCTTGGTAACAGTCCAACTGCACCTCAATCTCCAACCTCTGCTCTCTGTAAGATCCTTCAGCAGCCCAGTCTCCAAACTCTGCTCTCTATAACTGTCTTTCTGCACCCCAGTCTCCAAACTTTCCTCTCTGTGACAGGCCTTCTGCACTCCAGTCTCTAAACTATTCTCTTTGTACGAGGCCTTCTGCACCCCAGTCTCCAACATCTGCTGTCTGCAACGATCCTTCTGCACCCCAGTCTCCAACCTCTACTCTCTGCAATGATCCTACTGCACCTCAGTCTCAAACCTCTAATCTCTGAAACTGTCCTTCTGCGCCTCAGTCTCCAAATTCTGCTTTGTGTAACAGTACTTCTGCACCCCAGTCTAAAACCTCTGCTCTATACAACAGTCCTTCTGCACCCCAGTTACCAAAATCTGCTCTCCTCAACAGTCCTTCTGTGCCCAAGTCTCCAACATGTGCTTTCTAAACAGTTCTTCTGCACCTCAGTCTCAAAACCCTGCTCTCTGCAATGACCCTTATGCTCCCCAGTCTCCAACCTCTTCTCTATGTAACAGTCCTTCAGCACCTCAGTCTCCCAACTCTGCTCTCTGTAAGAGTTTTCTGCCACCCAATCTTTAAACTCTGCACTCTGTAACAGTCCTTCTTCAAAACAGTCTCCAACCTCTGCTGTCTGTAAGAGACATTCTGCACCCCAGTCTTTAACCTCTTCTCTCTGTAACGATTCTTCTCCACCACAGTCTCCAACATCTGAACTCTGCAACACTCCTTTTGAACCCCAGTCTCCAAACTCTGCTCTCTGTAAGATCCATCTGATCCCCAGTCTCCAAACTCTACTCTCTGTAACAGTCCTTCTGCACCCCAGTCTCCAAACTCTGCTCTCTCTAACAGTCCTTCTGCACCTCAGTCTCCAGCCTCTGCTCTGTTTAACAGTCCTTCTGCACCCCAGGTTCTAAAATCTGCTCTCTTGAACGATCCTTGTGGAACCCAGTCTCTAATGTCTGCTCTTTGCAACAGTCCTTCTGCACCCCAGTCTCCAACCTCTGTTCTCTGTAAGATCTTTCTGCACTCCAGTTTCCAAACTCTTCTCTCTGTAACATTCCTTCTCCACCACAGTCACCAACCTCTGTCCTCTGCAACAATTTTTCTGCTCCCCAAAATCCGAGATCTGCTCTCTGTAACAGTCCTTCTGTACTGCAGTCTCCAAACTCTGCTCTTTGTAACGATCCTTCTACACCCCAGTCTCCATCTCTGCTTTCTGTATCAGTCTGTCTGAACCCCAGTCTCCACCTCTGTTCTCTGTATCTATCCTTCTGCAACTTAGTCTCCAACCTGTGCTCTAGGTAAGAGTCCTTCTGCACCCCAGTCTCCAACCTCTGCTCTCGGTAACAGACCTATACCACAGTCTCCAACCTCTGCTCTCTGTAATGGTCTTTCTGCAGCCCAATTTCGAAACTCTGATTTTTGTAACAGTCCTTCTTCACCTGAGTCTTCAAATTCTCCTCTCTGTAACAGTCCTTCTACACCTCAATCCCCAACTTCTGCTCTCTGTAACAGTCCACCTGCACCTCAGTCTCCAACCTCTGCTCTCTGTAAGATCTCTCAGCAACCCAGTCTCCAAACACTGCTCTGTATAACAGTCCTTCTGCACCCCAGTCTACAACCTCTACTCTCTGTAACTGGCCTTCTGCATGCCAGTCTCCAAACTCTGCTCTCTGCAATGATCCTACTGCACCCTAATCTCCAAACTCTAATCTCTAAAATAGTCCTTCTGCACCTCAGTCTCCAAATTCTGCTCTCTGTAAGATCCTTCTGCACCCATTTCTTCTAGCTCTGCTCTATGTAACAGGACTTCTGCACCTCAGTCTTTAATCTCTGCTCTTTGCAACAGTTCTTCTGCACCACATTCTCCAAACTCTGCTACCTGTAAGATTCTTCTGCAACTCAGTCTCCAACCTGTTCTCCAGTTTCCAAATTCTTCTCTCTGTAACATTCCTTCTTAACCCCAGTATTTAACCTCTGCTTTCTGCAAGTGTTCTCCGGCACCCCAGTCTCCAAACTCTGTTCTCTGCAACAGTCCTTCTGCTCCCCAGTCTTCAACATCTGCTCTCTGTAACGGTCCTTCTTAACCCCAGTCTCAAACCTCTTCTATCTGTATCTATCCTTCTTCACCTCAGTCTCCAAACTCTTCTCTCTGTAACATTCCTTCTGCACCCCAGTCTCCAACCTCTGTCCTCTGCAACAGTTTTTCTTCTCCTCAGAATCCGAGATCTGCTCTCTGTAACAGTCCTTCTGTACTGCAGGCTCCAACCTCTGCTCTTTGTAATGATCCTTCTACACCCCAGTCTCCATCTCTGCTTTCTGTATCAGTCTGTCTGAACCCCAGTCTCCAACCTCTGTTCTCTGTATCTATCCTTCTGCACCTTAGTCTCCAACCTGTGCTCTAGGTAAGAGTCCTTCTGCACCCCAGTCTCCAACCTCTGCTCTCGGTAACAGACCTATACCGCAGTCTCCAACCTCTGCTCTCTGTAATGGTCCTTCTGCAGCCCAATTTCGAAACTCTGCTTTCTGTAACAGTCTTTCTGCACCTGAGTCTCCAAACTCTCCTCTCTGTAACAGTCCTTCTACACCTCAATTCCCAACCTCTTCTCTCTGTAACAGTCGACCTGCACCTCAGTCTCCAAACTCTGCTCTCTGTAAGATCCAACAACCCAGTCTCCAAACACTGCTCTGTATAACAGTCCTTCTGCACCCCAGTCTCCAACCTCTCCTCTCTGTAACTGGCCTTCTGCACGCCAGTCTCCAAACTCTGCTCTCTTCAACGATACTTGTAAAACCCCAGTCTCAAAACTCTGCTCTCTGCAATGATCCTACTGCACCCCAGTCTCCAAACTCTGATCTCTACAATAGTCCTTCTGCACCTCAGTCTCCAAATTCTGCTCTCTGTAAGATTCTTTTGCTCCCTTTCTTCTAGCTCTGCTCTATGTAACAGGACTTCTACATCTCAGTCTCAAATCTCTACTCTTTGCAACAGTCCTTCTGGACCACAGTCTCCAAACTCTGCTCTCTTTGAGATCCTTCAGCACCTCAGTCTCCAACTGTTCTCCAGTTTCCAATTCTTCTCTCTGTAACATTCCTTCTTCACCCCTGTATTTAACCTCTGCTTTCTGCAAGTGTTCTCCGACACCCTAGTCTCCAAACTCTGTCCTCTGCAACAGTCCTTCTACTCCACGGTCTCCATCATCTGCTCTCTGTAACGGTCCATCTTAACCCCATTCTCAAAACTCTGCTCTCTGTATCTATCCTTCTGCACCTCAGTCTCCAACCTTTTCTCTCTGTTAACATTCCTCTGCACCCCAGTCTCCAAACTCTGCTCTCTGTAACTGTTTTTCTATACGGCAGTCATCAAACTCTGGTCTCTGTAACGGTCATTCTGCACCCCAATTTCCAAACTCTGCTCTCGGTAACAGTCCTTCTGAACCTCAGTCTGACACCTCTTCTCTTTGCATGATCTTTCTGTAACCCAGTCACCAAACACTGCTCTCTGTAACAGTCCACCTGCACCTCAGTCTCCAACCTCTCCTCTCTGTAACAGGCCTTCTGCAAGCCAGTCTTCAAACTCTGCTCTCTGTAACAGTCCTTCTCTACCGCAGTTTTCAACCTCCGCTGTCTGTAACGGTCCTTCCGCACCTGAGACTCCAAACTCTACTTTCCATATCAGTTATTCTGCACCCCAGTCTCCAACCTCTGCTCTCTGTAAAAGTCGTTCTGCACCTCAGTCTCCAACCTCTGCTCTCTGCAACAGTCATTCTGCACCCCAGTCTCCAATCTCTTCTCTCTGCAAAAGTCCAACCTCTGTTCTCTGCAGCTGTCCTTCTGCACCCCAGGCTACAAACTGTGCTCTCTGTAACAGTCCTTCTGCACCCAGTCTCCAATCTCTACTTTCCGTATCAGTTATTCTGCACCCAAGTCTGAAAACTTTGCTCTGGTGGTAACAGTCCTTCTGAATCTCAGTCTCCAAATTCTACTCTCTGCAAAAGTCCTTCTGCACCGATGTCTCCAATACCTGCTCCCTGCAACAGTCCTTTTTCACCCCAGTCTCCAATCTCTTCTCTCTGCAAAAGTCCTTCTACACCCCAGTCTCCAAACTCTGCTCTCTGCAACGATCCTTCTGCATCACAGTCTAAAATATCTGCTCTCTGCCACAGTCCTTCTGCAACCCAGTCTCCAACCTCTTCTCTCTGCTACAGTACTTCTTAACCCCAGTCTCAAACCTCTGCTCTCTGCAACATTTCTTCTGCACCCCAGTCTCCAACCAGTTCTCTCTGCAACTTTCCTGCTGCACCCCAGTCTCCAACCTCTGCTCTCTGTAGCGATCCTTCTGCACCTAAGTCTCCAACCTCTGCTCTCTGCAACAGTCCTTCTGCAACCCAGTCTCCAAGCCCTGCTCTCCGTAACAGTCCTTGTGCACATCAGTGTCAAAACTCAGCTCTCTGTAAAAATTCTTCTTCACCTCAAGTCTCCAAACACTGTTCTCTGTAACAGGCCATCTGCACCCCAGTCTTCAACCTCTGCTCTCTGTAACGATCTTTCTGCACCTGAGTCTCCAAACTCTGCTCTCTGTAACAGACCTTCTGCACCCCATTCTTCAACCTCAGCTCTCTGTAACAGTTCTTCTGGTCACCAATCTACAAACTCTGCCCTCTGTAACACTCCTTCTGCACCCCAGTCTCCATCCTCTGCTCTCTGTAAGAATCCTTCAGCACCCCAGTATCAATCCGCTCCTCTCTGTAACAGTCCTACTGCACCTCAGTCTCCATCATCTGCTATCTGCAATGAACCTTCAGCAACTCAGTCTCCAACCGCTGCACTCTGTAACAGGCCTCTGAACCCAATTCTCCATCCTATGCTTTCTGGAGCAGTCCTTTTGCAAAACAGTATCCTACCTCTGCTCTCTATAAAAATACTTCTGCACCTGAGTCTTCAACCTCTGCTCTCTGAAACGGTCCGCCTGCACCCCAGTCTTCCAAACTCTGTTCTCTACATCAATCCTTCTGCACCCCAGTATACAACCTCTGCTCTCTGTAACAGTCCTTCTGTACCACAGTCTCCAACCTCTGCTGCCTGCAATAGTCCTTCTACACACCAGTCTCCAAACTCTGCATTCTGCAACAGTCCTTCTGCACCCCAGTCTCCAATCTCTGCTCTCTGTAACAATCTTTCTGTACCTCAGTCTCCAGCCTCTACTCTCTGTAAGAGTCCTTCTGCATCTCAGTCTCCAAACTCTGCTCTCTTCAACAGTCCGTAAGCACCGCTGTCTCAAATTCTGGTCCCTGCAACAGTCGTTCTACACCCCAGTCTTCAACCTCTGCTATCTGCAACAGTCCTTCTACACCTTAGTCTCCAAACTCTGCTCGCTGCAACCAACCTTCTGCACCCCAGTCTCCAACATCTGCTCTCTGCAACAGTCCTTCTGCACCTCAGTCTGAAAACTCTGCTCTCTGCAACGATCCTACTTCACCTCAGTTCCCAAACTCTGATCTCTGCAATGGTCCTTCTGAACCCCAGTATTCAACCTCTGCTCTCTGTAACAATCCTTCTGCACTTCAGTTTCCAACATCTGCTCTCTGAAAAAGTCCTTCTGCACCCCAGTTTCTAACATTTGCTCTCTGCAACAGTCCTTCTTCACCTCAGTCTGAAAACTCTGCTCTCTGAAATGATCCGTGTGCACTCCAGTTTCCAAACTCTGCTCTCTGTAACATTTCTTCTCCACCCCAGTCTCCAACCTCTACTTTTTGAATCAGTCCTTCTGAACCCAGTCTCCAACCTCTGCTCTTTGTATCTATCCTTCTGCACCTCAGTCTCCAACCTGTGCTTTCTGTAACAGTCCTTCTTCACCCCAGTCTCCACCCTCTGCTCTCTGTAACAGTCCTTCTGTACACCAGTCTCCACCCTCTGCTCCCTGTAACAGTCCTTCTGTACCCCAGTCTCTAAAATCTGCTCTCTGCAACAGTCCTTCTCCACCCCAGTCTCCAACATCTGCTCTCTGCAACAGTCCTTCTGCACCCCAGTCTCCAACCTCTGTTCTCTGTAAGATAATTCTGCACTCCAGTTTCCAAACTCTGCTCTCTGCAACAGTCCTTCTGCACCACAGTCTCCAACATCTGTTCTCTGTAAGATACTTCTGCACTCCAGTTTCCAAACTCTGCTCTCTGTAACATTTCTTCTACACCCCAGTCTCCAACCTCTACTTTTTTGAATCAGTCCTTCTGAACCCGGTCTCCAACCTCTGCTCTTTGTATCTATCCTTCTGCACCTCAGTCTCCAACCTGTGCTTTCTGTAACAGTCTTTCTTAACCCCAGTCTCCAACCTCTGCTCTCTGTAACAGTCCTTCTATACCGCAGTTTTAAATCTCTGGAGACTGTAAAGATCATTCTGCACCCCAATTTCATACCAATGCTTTCTGTAACAGTCCTTCTGCACGTGAGTCTCCAACATCTGCTCTCTGTAACTTCCTTCAGCAAACCAGTCTCCAAACTCTGCTCTCTGTAACAGTCCTTCTGCACCCCAGTCTCCAACCTCTCCTCTCTGTAACAGGCATTCTGCACGCCAGTCTCAAAACTCTGCTCTCTATAGCAGGCTTTCTGCACCCCAGTTTCCATCCTATGCTCTCTGCAACGATCCTTATGCACCCCAGTCCCGAACCTTTGCTCTCTGCAATGATCCTACTGCACCCCAGTATCCAACCTCTGATCTCTGCAAAAGTCCTTCTGCACCTCAGTCTTCAAATTCTGCTCTCTGTAAGATCCTTCTGCACCGCTGTCTCCAATCTCTGCTCTGTGTAACAGTTCTTCTGCACCCCAGTCTCCAACCTCTGCTCTCCGCAAGAGTCATTCTGCACCCCAGTCTCCAAACTCTGCTCTCTGCAAAAGTCCTTCTGCACCCTAGTTACCAACACCTGCTCTCTGCTACAGTACTTCTGCACCCCAGTCTTCAACCTCTGCTCTCTGTAACAGTCTTCCTGTACTGCAGTATCCAACCTCTGCTCTCTGTAATGGTCTTTCTGCACCCCAGACTCCAATCTCTGCTTTCTGTATCAGTCCTTCTGTACCCCAGTCTCCAAACTCTGCTCTCTGTTAGAGTCCTTCTGCATCTCAGTCTCCAACCTCTGATCTCTGCAGAGTCCTTCTGCAACTCAGTCTCCAAATTCTGCTCTCTGTAAGATCCTTCTGCACCCCTGTGTTTAACCTCTGCTCTCCTAAACTGTCCTTCTGCACTCGATTCTCTAAACTCTGCTCTCTGTAACAAGACTGCGAACCTCAGTCTCCAACCTCTGCTTTCTACAACAGTTCTTCTGGACCCTAGTTACCAACATCTGCTCTCTGCAACAGTCCTTCTGCACTCCAGTCTCCAACATCTGCTCTCTGCCACAGTCATTCTGAACCTCAGTCTGAAATCTCTGCTCTCTGCAACGACCCTTCTGCACCCCAGTTTCCTACCTCTGCTCTCTGTAACTGTCCTTCTGCACCTCAGTCTCCCAACTCTTCCCTCTGTTTCATCCTTCTGCAACCCAGTCTTTAAACTCGGCACTCTTTAACAGTCCTTCTGCACAACAGGCTCCAACTTCTGCTCACTTTAACAGAACTTCTGCAACCTAGTCTCCAAACTCTGCTCTGTGTAACAGGCCTTCTGCACCCCAGTCTCAAACCTCTTCTCTCTGCAACAATTCTTCTCCAACTCAGTCTCCAACTTCTGCTCTCTGCGACATTCCTCCTGCACCCCAGTCTCCAAATTCTGCTCTCTGTAAGAGTCTTTCTGCACCCCAGTCTCCAAACTCTGCTATCTTTAACAGTTCTTCTACACCTCATTCTCCAACCTCTTCTCTCTGCAACAGTCTTTCTTCACCCCAGTCTCTGAGATCTGCTCTCTGTAACAGTCCTTCTATACCGCAGTGTCCAACCAGTCCTCTCAGTTTCAGTTCTTCTACATCCCAGTCTCCAAACTCTGCTTTTTGTATCAGCCTGTCTGAACCCCAGTATCCATCCTCTGTTCTCTGTATCCATCCTTCTGCTCCTCAGTCTCCAACTTGTTCTCTCTGTAAGTGTCCTTCTTCATCCCAGTCGCCAACCTCTGCTCTCGGTAACAGTCCTAAACCGCAGTCTCCAAACTCTGCTCTATTTTACGGTACTACTACACCCAATTTCCAACCTCTGCTTCCTGTAACAGTCCTTCACCTCAGTCTCAAAACTATGCTCTCTACAACAGTCCTTCTATACCCCACTCTCCAACATCTGGTCTCTGCAACAGTCCTTATGCATTACAGTCTGAAAACTCTGTTGTCTGCAACGAATCTCCTGCACCCCAGTCTCCTAACTCAGGTGTCTGTTAAAATTCTTCTGAACCTCAGTCTCCAACCTCTGCTCTCTGTAAGATCCATCTCAACTCGAGTCTCTTACCTCTGCTCTCTGTAACAGTTCTTCTACACTTCAGTCTCCAACATCTGCTCTCTGCAACAGTTCTTCTAACCCCAGTCTCCAACATCTGCTCTCTGTAACAGTCTTTCTGCACCTCAGTCTCCAAACTCTGCTCTATGCAACAACCTTCTGCACCCCAGTCTCAAAACTCTGCTTTCTGTGTAAGTCCTTCTTAACCAGGGTTTCCAACGTCTGCTCTCTGTAACAGTCCTTCTGCACCTCTGTCTCCAATCTCTGAACTCTGCATCCTTACTTGTGCACCCCATTCCCTAACCTCTGCTCTCTGTAACAGTCCTTCTGCACCCCATTCTCTAACCTCTAGTCTCTGCAACAGTCCTTCTGTAACACAGTCTCCAACCTCTGCTCTCTGTAACGGTCCTTCTGCACCCCAGTCTCAACCTCTGCTTTCTGTATCAGTAATTCTGCACCCCAGTCTCCAAACTTTGCTCTCTGTAACATTCTTTCTGCACCTCAGTCTCCGACGTCTTCTCTCTGCGACAGTTCTTCTGCACCCCAGTCTCCAAACTCTGCTCTCTGCAACAGTTCTTCTGAACCCCAGTCTCCAACATCTGCACTCTGAAACAATTCGTCTATAAACCATTCTCCAACCTCTGCTCTCTGTAACAGTTCTCCTGTATTGCAGTCTCCGAACTCTGCTCTCTGCAACGGTCCTTCTGTACCCTAGTCTCCAAACTCTGCTTTCTGTATAAGTCCTTCTGAACCCCAGTCTCCAACCTGTGCTCTCTGTAACAGTCCTTCTGCACCTCAGTCTCCAAATTCTGCTCTCTCCAACAGTCCTTCTGCACCCCAGTCTCCAAACTCTGTAATTTCCAACAGTCCCTCTGCACCTCAGTCTGAAAACTCGGTTCTCTGCAACGATCCTTCTGCACCCCAGTGTCCAAACTCTGCTCTCTGTAACAGTCCTGTTCTACCTCAGTCTCCAACCTGTGCTCTATGTAAGATCCTTCTGCAACCCTGTCTCCAAACTCTGCTCTTTGTAATAGTCCTTCTGCACCCCAGTCTAAAACCTCTGCTCTGTGTAACAGTTCGTCTGAACCGCAGTCTCCAACATCTGCTCTATGAAAGATCCTTCTGCACCCCAGTCTCCAAACTCCGACTCCGTAACAGTCCTTCTTCACCCGAGTCTCCAAACTTTGCTCTCTGTAACAGTCTTTCTGCACCTCAGTCTCCAACATCTGCTCTCTAAAACGGTTATTCTGCACCCCATTCTCCAACCTGTGTTGTCTACTAGAGTACATGAGAATGTCAGTCTCCAAACTCTGCTCCCTGCTAAAATCCTTCTGCACCCCATTCTCCAACCATTGCTCTCGGTAACACTTCTTCTGCACCTCAGTCTCAAAACTCTGCTCTATGTAAGTTCCTTCTGCCACTCAGTCTCCAAACTCTGCTCTCTGTAACAGTCCTTCTGCACCTTAGTCTCCAACCTCTTCTCTGTGCACCAGTTTGTCTGCACCCCACTCTCCAGTCTCTGCTCTTTGTAAGATCCTTCTGCACACCAATCTCCAAACTCTGATCTCTGTAACAGTCCTTCTTCACCCCAGGCTCCAACCTCTGCTCCCTGCAACAATCCTTCTGCACCCCAGTCTCCAACTTCTGCTCTATGCAATACAGTTCTTCTTCACCCCAGTTTTAACATCTACTCTCTGAAACAGTCCTTCTGCATCCCATTCTCCAACCTCTGCTCTCTTCAACAGTCCTTCTGTACCCTGGTCTCCACCCTGTTCTCTCTGTTACAGTCCTTCTGTACTGCAGTCTTCAACCTCTGCTCTCTGTAAGGTTCATTCTAGACTCAAGTCTCCAACCTCTGCTTTCTGTATCAGTCCTTCTGCACCCCAGTCTTAAACCTCTGCTCTCTGTAACAGTCCTTCTACACTTCAGTCTTCAACCTGTGCTCTGTGTAACAGGCCTTCTGCAACCCAGTTTCCAATCGCTGCTCTCTGCTACGATCCTTCTGCATCCCAGTCTCCAACATCTGCTTTTTGCAACCGTCCTTCTGCACCCAAGTCTCCGACCTCTGCTCTCTGAAAGGATCCTTCTGCACACCAGTCTCCATCCTCTGTTCTCTTCAATAATCCTACTGCACCCCAGTCACCACCCTCTGCTCTCTGTAACAATCCTTCTGCACTGCAGTCTCCAAACTCTTCTCTAAGTAATATTCTTCTTCAAACCTGTCTGCAATCTCTGCTCTCTGTAACAGTCCTTCTGTATACAGTCTCCAACTTCTGCTCTCTTTAACAGGCCTTCTGAACCCCAGTCTCCAAACTCTGCTCTCTGTAACAGTCATTCTGCATCTCTGTCTCCTAGATCTGCTCTCTGCAACAGTTTCTGCACACCAGTCTCCAACATCTGCACTCTGAAACAGTTCTTCTCCACTCCAGTCTCCAACCTCTTCGCTCTTTAGCAGTCCTCCTGTATTGCAGTCTCTAAATTCTGATCTCTGTAATGGTCCTTCTGCACCTCAGTCTCCAACCTCTGCTTTCTGTATCAGTCATTCTGCACCCCAGTCTCCAACCTCTGCTATCTGCAACAGTCCTTCTGCACCTCAGTCTCCAAATTCTATTCTCTGCAAAAGTCTTTCTGCACACAAGTCTCGAACACCTGCTCGCTACAACAGTCCTTTTCACCCCAGTTTCCAAACTCTGCTATCTGCAACAGTCCTTCTGCACCCCAGTCTTCAATCTCTGCTCTCTGTAACAGTCCTTCTGCACCCAAGTCTCCAACCTCTGCTCTCTGCAACAGTCCTTCTGCACCCCAGACTTCAACCTCTGCTCTTTGTAACAGTCCTTCTGCACAATATTCTCCAACCTCTTCTCTCGGTTACAGTCTTTGTATACCGCAGTCTCTAAACTCTGCTCTCTGTAAAGGTCACTCTGCACCTCAATTTCCAAACTCTACTTTCTGTAACAGTCCTTATGCACCTCAGTCACCAAACTCTGCTCTCTGTAACAGTCCTTCTGCACCCCAGTCTCCAAATTCTGCTCTCTGTAAGAGTCCTTATACACCCCAGTCTTCAAACTCTGCTATCTGTAACAGTCCTTCTACACCTCATTCTTCAACCTCTTCTCTCTGCAACAGTCTTTCTTCTCCCCAGTCTCTGAGATCTGCTCTCTGTAACAGTCCTTCTGTACCACAGTGTCCAACCAGTCCTCTCAGGTTTGGTTCTTCTACACCCCAGGCTCCAAAGTCTGCTTTCTGTATCAGCCTGTCTGAAACCTAGTATCCAACCTCTGTTCTCTGTATCCATCCTTCTCCACCTCAGTCTCCAACTTGTTCTCTCTGTAAGTGTCCTTCTGCATCCCAGTCGCCAACCACTGCTCTCGGTAACAGTCCTAAACCGCAGTCTCCAAACTCTGCTCTCTGTAACGGTACTTCTGCACCCCAATTTCCAACCTCTGCTTCCTGTAACAGTCCTTCTGCACCTCAGTCTCCAAACTATGCTCTCTGCAACAGTCCTTGTACACCCCACTCTCAAACATCTGGTCTCTGCAACAATCCTTATGCATTACAGTCTGAAAACTCTGCTGTCTGCAACGAATCTTCTGCACCCCAGTTTTCTACCTCAGGTGTCTGTTACAATCCTTCTGCACCTCAGTCTCCAACCTCTGCTCTCTGTAAGATCCATCTAAACTCGAGTCTCTTACCTCTGCTCTCTGTAACAGTTCTTCTAAACCTCAGTCTCGAAACTCTTCTCTCTGCAACAGTTCTTCTGCACCCCATTCTCCAACATCTGCTCTCTGTAACAGTCTTTCTGCACCTCAGTCTCCTAACTCTGCTCTCTGCAACAACCATCTGCACCCCAGTCTGCAAACTCTGCTCTCTGCAACAATCTTTCTGGACCCCAGTCTCCAACGTCTGCTCTCTGCAATAGTCTTTCTGCACCACAGTCTCCAACCTGTGCTCTCTGTAAGATCTTTCTGCACTCCAGTTTCCTAACTCTGCTCTGTAACACTCCTTCTAGACACCAGTCGCCAACCTCTGCTTTCTGCAAGCATCCTTCTGTACCGCAGTCACCAAACTCTGCTCTCTGTAACAGTCCTTCTGCACCCCAGTCTCCAACCTCTGGTCTCTGTAACATTCCTTTTGCACCTCAGTCTCAATCTCTGCTCACTGTATCAGTCCTTCTGCACCCCTGTTTCAAAACTCTGCTCTCTGAAACAGTCCTTCTGCATCTCAGTCTCCAAAAACTGCTTTCTGCAACAGTCCTTCTACACACCAGTCTCCAAACTCTGCTCTCTGGGACAGTCCTTCTATACCCCCGTCTTCATAATCTGCTCTCTGCAACGATCTTTCTGCACCCCATTCTCCAACGTCTGCTCTGCAACAATCTCTCTGCAACCTAGTCTCCAAACTCTGCTCTCTATAAGATCCTTCTATACCCCAGTTTCCAAACTCTGCTTTCTGTAACATTCCTTCTGCACCCCAGTCTCCAACCTCTGCTCTCTGCAAAGGTCCCTCTGCACCCCAGTCTACAACCTTATTCTCAAAAACAGTTCTCTGTACCACAGTCTTCAACCTCAATTCTCTGTTAGGGTCCTTCTTCACCCCAGTCTCCAAACTCTGCTTTCTGCATCAGTGCTTCTGCACCCCAGTCTCAAAACTCTGCTTTCTGTATCAGTGCTTCTGGACCACAGTCTCCAAACTCTGCACCTCACTCTGCAACCTCTTCACTCTGCAACAATCCTTCTGCACCCTAGTCTTCAACCTCTGCTCTCTGTAACTGTCCTTCTGTACTGCAGTCTCCAATCTCTGCTCTCTGTACCGATCTTTCTGCACCCGAGTCTCCAAACTCTGCGTTCTGTATAAGTCATTCTGCACCCCAGTCTCCAACCTCTGCTCTCTGTAACAGTCCTTCTGCACGTTAGTCTCCAGACTCTGCTCTCTTTCAGATCCTTTTGCATCCATTTCTCCAACCTCTGCTCTCTGTAACAGTCCTTCTGCACCCCAGTATCCAAACTCTGCTCTCTGTAAAATTCCTTTGCACCTCAGTCTCCAACAATTGCACTCTTTAATGGTCCTTCTGTACCCCAGTCTCCGACCTCTGTTCTTTGTAACAATCCTTCTGCACCTCAGTCTCCAACATCTGCTCTCTGTAACACCCCTTCTGCATCCTTCTGCTCCCTACAACGGTCCTTCTGCACCAAAGTCTCCAAACTCTGCTCTCTATAACAGTCCTTCTATACCGCAGTCTCCAAACTCTTCTCTCTATAACGGTCCTTCTGCACCCCAATTGCCAACATCTGCTTTCTGTAACAGTCCTTCTGCACCTCAGATTTCAACCTCTGCTCTATGTTACAGTCTTTCTAAGCCTCAGTCTGAAAACTCTACTCTCCGCAACGATCATTCTGCACCCCAGTCTCAGACCTCTGCTCTGTGTAACATGTTTTCTGCACCCCAGTCTCCAAACTGTGCTCTCTGTAACAGGCCTTATGCACCCCATTCTCCAACCTCTTCTCTCTGCAACGATCTTTCTGCACCTCAGTCTTCAAACTCTGCTCTCTGCAACAGTCCTTCTAAACCCCAGTCTCCAACCTTTGCTCTCTGCTACGATCCTTCTGCATCCCAGTCTCCAAATACTGCTCTCTGCAACAGTTTTTCTGCACCCCAATCTTCAATTTCTGCTCTCTGCTACAGTACTTCTGCACCCCAGTCTCCAACCTCTGCTCTCTGCTATATTTCTTCTTCATCCCAGTTTCCAATCTCTGCTCTCTGAAGCGATTCTTCTGCACTTCATTCTCCAAACTCTGCTCTCTGCAACCAACCTTCTGCACCCCAGTCTCCATCCTCTGCTCTCTGTAAGAATCCTTTTGCACCCTAGTCTCCAACGTCTCCTCTCGTAAAAGTCCTTCTGCACCTCAGTCTCCAAGTTCTGCAATCTTTAAAAGTCCTGCTGATCCCCAGTTTCAAACCTCTGCTCTCAGAATTGATCTTTCTGCACCTCAGTCTCTAAACTCTGCTCTCTTTAATAGTCCTTCTGCACCCCAGTCTCTAAAATCTGCTCTCTGCAACGATCCTCCTTATCCACAGGATCCAACCTCTGTTATCTGCAACGGTCCTTCTACACCATAGTTTCTAAACTCTGTTCTCTGAACCAGTCCTTCTGCACCCCAGTCTCCAACCTCTGCTCTCAGTTACAGTTCCTCTGCACCCCAATCTCCAAACTCTGCTCTCTGTACCACTCCTTCTGCACCCCAGGCTCCACCCTCTACTCTTTGTAAAAGTCCTTCTGCACCTCAGTCTCCAACCTCTGCTCTCTGTAAGATCCTTCTGCACCCCAGTCTCCAAACTCTGCTCTCTGTAACAGGCCTTCTGCACCCCAGGCTTCAAGTTCTGCTCTCTGTAACAGACCTTCTGCACCCAGTCTCCAACCTCTGCTCTCTTTAAAAGTTCTTCTGGACACCAATCAACAAACTCTGCTCTCTATAACAGTCATTCTGCACTTCAGTCTTTAATATCTGCTCTCTGAAATGATCCTTCAGCACCTCAGTCTCCAACCGCTATTCTCTGTAACAGGCCTTCTGAACCCATTCTCAAACAAATGCTGTCTGGATCAGTCATTTTGCACACCACTATCCTTCCTCTGCTCTCTATAACAATCCTTCTGCACCTGAGTCTCCAAACTCTGCTCTCTGAAAAGGTTCGTCTGCACCCCAGTCTCCAAACTCTGTTATCTGCATCAGTCCTTCTGCACCCCAGTATCCAAACTCTGCTCTCTGTAACAGTCCCTTCTGTAATGCAGTCTCAAAACTCTGCTCTCTGTAGGAGTTCTACTGCACCCCAGTCTCCAACCTCTGCTCTCTGCAATGATCCTTCTGCACCTCAGTCTCTAAACTCTACTCTCTGTTACAGTCCTTCTGCACCCCAGTCTAAAACCTCTGCTGTCTGCAATGATCTTTCTGTACACCAGATTTCAACATCTGCTCTCTGCACCCCAGTCTAAAACCCTGCTCTCTACAAAAATCCTTTTGCACCCCAGTTTCCAACCTCTGCTCTCTGCAAAAGTCCTTCTGCACCCCAGTCTCCAACATCTGCTCCCTGCATCAGTCTTTGTTTACCTCAGTCTTACAACTCTGCTCTCTGCAATGATCTTGTTGCACCCCCAGTCTCCAAACTCTGTTCTCTAAAACAGTTATTCTGCACCCCAGTATCTAACCTCTACTCTCTATAAAAGTCCTTCTGTACTGCAGTCTCCAATCTTTGTTCTTTGTAAAGGGTACTTATGCACCCCAGTATCCAACCTCTGCTTTCTGTGTCCGTCGTTTTTCACCACAGTCTCCAAACTCTGCCTGCTGTAACAGTCCTTCCGAAACTCAGTCTGAAAACTCTGCTCTCTGCAACAGTACTTCTAAAACTCCAGTCTTTATCCTCTGCTCTCTCCAACAGTCCTTTTGAACCACAGACTCAATCATCTTCTCTCTAAAACAGTTCTTCTCCACCCCAGTCGAAAACCTCTGCTCTCTGTAAAAGTCGTTCTGTACTGCAGTCTCCAAAATCTGCTCTCTGTAAGATCCTTCTGCAACCCAGTCTGTAAACTCTGCCTTCTGTATCAGACCTTCTGCACACGTTCTCCAACCTCTGTTTTCTGTAACAGTCCTCGTGTAGTGCAGTCTCCAAAATCTGGTCTCTTTAACGGTCCTTCTGCACCCCAGTCTCCAACCTCTGCTTTCTGTATCGGTACTTCTGCACCCCAGTCTCAAACCCTCTGCTCTCAGTAACAGTCATTCTTCACCTCAGTCTCCAAACTCTGCTCTCTGCCACAGTCCTCCTGCACCAAAGTCTCAACCTCTACTCCCTCCAACACTCTTTCTGCACCTCAGTCTCTAAACTCTGCTCTCTGTAACAGTCCTTCTTTACCGCAGTCTCAAAACTCTGCTCTCTGTAATAGTCTTTCTGAAGCCAAGTCTCCAACGTAAGCTTTCTCTATCAGTTTCCTCTGCACCCCAGTCTCCAACCTCTGGTTCTCAGTAACAGTCCTTCTGCATCCCAGTCTCCAACTTCTGCTCTCTGCAACATTTTTCTACACCCCAGTCTCCATCTGTGCTCTCTGTAACTGTCCTTCTGCACCCCAGTCTCCACCCACTGATCTACGTAACAATCCTTCTGGACCTCAGTCTCCAAACTCTGCTCTCTACAACAGTCCTTCTGCTTCTTAAGTCTCCAACCTCTACTCTGTGTAAAAGTCCTTCTGCACCTCGGTCTCAAACATTTGCTCTTTGTAAGATTCTTCTGAACCCAGTCTCCAAACTCTGCCCTCTGTAAAAGTCCTTCTGCACCCCCTTCTCCAAACTCTGTTCTGTGTAACAGTCCTTTTGCACGCCAGTCTCAATACTCTGCTCTCTACAACGATCATTCTGCACCCCAGTCTCCATGCTCTGCTCTCTAAAAAAGTCCTTCTCCACTCCAGTCTCCAAACTCTGCTCTTTGTAACAGTCCTCCTCTATAACAGTCTCCAAAATCTGCTCTCTGTAACGGTCCTTGTGCACCACCAATCTCCAACCTCTGCTCTCTGTAACAGTCCTTCTGCACCCCAGTCTCCAACATCTGTTCTCTGAAACGATCGTTCTTCTCCCCAGCTTCCAAGCTCTGCTCTCTGCAATGGTTTCTGCACCACAGTTTTGAAGCTCTGCTCTTTGTAACAGTCCTTCTGCACCTCAGTCTCCAAACTCAGCTCTCTGCAACAGTCCTTCTGCACCCAAGTCTCCAACCTCTGCTCCAGGTAACAGTTCTACTGCACCCCAATCTCCAAACTCTGCTCTCTGTAACACTCCTTTTTCTCCCCAGTCTCCACACTCTAATCTCTGTAAGAATCTTTCTGGACCCCAGTTTCCAACCTTTGCTCTCTGAAACAGTCCTTCTGAAACTCAGTCTCCAAAATGCTCTCAGTAAGATCCTTCTGAAACCCTGTCGCGAAACTGTGCTATCTGTAACAGTGCTTCTGCACCCCAGTCCCCAAACTCTGCTCTCTGAAACAGGCCTTCCTTAACCCAGTCTCCAACCTCTTCTCTCTGCAACGATCTTTCTTCACTTAAGTCTCCAACCTCTTCTCTCTGCAAAGTTTCTTCTGCACCCCAGTCTCCAACCTCTATTCTCTGCATCAGTCCTTCTGCACCCAAGTCTCCAACCTTTGTTCTCTGTAACAGTCCTTCTGTATTGCAGTCTCCAGCCTCTGCTCTCTGTAACGGTCCATTTGCACCCAGTCTCCAATGTCTGCTTTTCGTATCAGTTCTTCTGCACCCCAGTCTCCAACCTGTGCTCTCTGTAACTGTCCTTCTGCACCCCAGTCTTCAACCTCTGCTCTCTGTAGCGATCCTTCTGCACCTCAGTCTCCAACCTCGGCTCTCTGCAAGGATCCTTCTGCACCTCAGTCTCAAACCTCTGTTCTCTGCAATGATCCTTCTACAAATCAGTCTCCAAGCTCTGCTCTCTGTAACAATCCTTCTGAACATCAGTGTCAAAACTCTGCTCTCTGTAACAATCCTTCTGCATTTCAGTCTCCAACCTCTGCTCTCTGTAATAGTCCTATGCACCTCAGTTTCCCACCTCTGCTCTCTGTAACGATCTTTCTGCACCACAGTCTCCCAAACTCTGCTCTCTGTAACAAACCTTCTGCACCCCAGTCTCCAACCTCTGCTCTCTTTAACAATTCTTCTGGACACCAATCTACAAACTCTGCTCTCTGTAACAGTCCTTCTTTACCGCAGTCTCAAAACTCTGCTCTCTGTAATAGTCTTTCTGAAGCCAGTCTCCAAGGTAAGCTTTCTCTATCAGTTCCTCTGCACCCCAGTCTCCAACCTCTGGTCTCAGTAACAGTCCTTCTGCATCCCAGTCTCCAACTTTTGCTCTCTGCAACATTTTTCTGCACCCCTGTCTCCATCTGTGCTCTCTTTAACTGTCCTTCTGCAACCCAGTCTCCACCAACTCATCTAAATAACAATCCTTCTGGACCTCAGTCTCTAACCTCTGCTCTCTACAACAGTCCTTCTGCTCTTAAGTCTCCAACCTCTACTCTGTGTAAAATTCCTTCTGCACCTCGGTCTCCAACATTTGCTCTTTATAAGATTCTTCTGAACCCAGTCTCCAACTCTGCCCTCTGTAAAAGTCCTTCTGCACCACTTCTACAAACTCTGTTCTGTGTAACAGTCCTTTTTCAGCCAGTCTCAATACTCTGCTCTCTACAACGATCATTCTGCACCCCAGTCTCCATGCTCTGCTCTCTAAAAAAGTCCTTCTCCACTCCAGTCTCCAAACTCTGCTCTTTGTAACAGTCCTCCTGTATAACAGTCTCCAAAATCTGCTCTCAGTAACGGTCCATGTGCACTCAGTCTCCAACCTCTGCTCTCTGTAACAGTCCTTCTGCACTCCAGTCTCCAACATCTGTTCTCTGAAATGATCGTTCTTCTCCCCAGCTTCCAACCTCTGCTCTCTGCAATGGTTTCTGCACCACAGTTTTGAACCTCTGCTCTTTATAACAGTCCTTCTGCACCCCAGTCTCCAACCTTTGCTCTCTGCAATGATCCTACTGCACCCCAGTCTCTAAACATTGATCTCTACAAGAGTCCTTCTGCACCTCAGTCTCCAAATTTTGCTCTCTGTAAGATCCTTCTGCACACCTGTCTCCAAGCTCTGCTACTTTCATCGATCTTTCAGCACACCAGTCTCCAACATCTACTCTATGTAACAGAACTTCTGCACGTCAGTCTCCAATAACTGCTCTCTGTAACAGTCTTTCTGCACACAGTCTCCAAACTCTGGTCTCTGTAATATCCTTCTGCACTCCAGATTCTAATCTCTGTTCTCTGTAACATTCCTTCTCTTCCCCAGTCTTTATTTTCTGCTTTGTGCAAGTGTCCTGCGGTACCCCAGTCTCCAATGTCTGTCCTCTGCAACAGTCCTTCTGCTCCCAGTCTCCAACATCTGCTCTCTGTAACAGTCTTTCTGTACCGCAGTCTCCAACCACTGATCTCCGTAACGGGCATTCTGCACCCCAGTCTCCAAATATAGCTTTCTGTATCAGTTCTTCTGAACCTAAGTCTCAAAACTCTGCTCTCTGTATCTATCCTTCTGCACCTCAGTCTTTAACCTGTGCTCTCTGTAAAATTCCTTCTGCACCCCAGTCTCCAACATTTGCTCTCTGCAACAGTCCTTCTGCACCACAGTCTCCAAATTCTGCTCTCTTTATGATCCTTCTGCACCCCTGTATCCAACCTCTGCTCTCTGCAACAGTCCTTCTGCATCCAATTCTCCAACCTCTGCTTTCTGTAGCAGGACTTCCAAACCTCAGTCTCTAAACTCTGCTCTCTGCAACAGTCCTTGTGCAGCATATTCTCCAACCTCTGCTCTCTACAACAGTCCTTCTGCACCCTAGTTGCAAACATCTGCTCTCTGCAATGACCCTTCTGCACCCCAGTCTCCTACCTCTGCTGTCTGTAACAGTCCTTCTGCACCTCAGTCTCCCAACTCTGCTCTCTGTAAGATCCTCCTGCATCCCAGTCTTTAAACTCTGCACTGTTTAACAGTCCTTCTGCACAACAGTCTACAACCTCTGCTCTCTGTAAAATGCCTTCTGCACCCCAGTCTTCAACCTCTTCAATTTGCATCGATTCTTCTCCACCGCAGTCTCCAAAATCTGCTCTCTACAACAGTCTTTTTGCACCCCAGTCTCCAAACTCTGCTCTCTTTAAGATCCATCTGAACCCCAGTCTTCAACCTCTGCTATCTGTAACAGTCCTTCTGCACCCCAGTCTGAATCTCTGATCTCTGTAACAGTCTTTCTGCACCTCAGTCTCCAAACTCTGCTATATTTAATAGTCCTTCTGCACCACAGCCTCTAAAATCTTCTCTCTGCAACTGTTTTTCTGAACCCCAGTCTCCAAAATCTGTTCTCTGCAGCAGTCCTTCTGAACCCCAGTCTGCAAACTCTGCTCTCCGTAACAGTCCTTCTGCACCCCAGTCTCCAACCTCTGCTCTCTGTAACAGTCTTACTGCACCCGAGTCTCTAACCTCTGCTATCTGTAACAGTCCTTCTAAACCTCAGTCTCAAAACTCTGCTCTCTATAATATCCTTCTGCACACCAGTCTCCACACTGTGATATCTGTAACAGGCCTTCTGCACCACAGTCTCCAACCTCTGCTAACTGCAAGTAAACTTCTACACACCATTCTCCATGTTCTGCTCTCTAAATAAGTCCTTCTGCACCCCACTCTCGAACATCTGCTCTCTGCAACAGTCCTTCTGCACCTCAGGCTGAAAACTCTGCTCTCTGCAACAATCATTCTGCAACCCAGTCTCCAACCTCTGCTCTCTGTAACAATCCTTCTGCACCTCAGTCTCCAAACTCTGCTCTCTATAATATCTTTCTGCACACCAGTCTCCAAAATGTGATATCTGTAACAGGCCTTCTGCACCCCAGTCTCCAACCTCTGATCCCTGCAAGAATCCTTCTGCACCCCTGTCTTTAAGTTTTGCTCTCTGAAAGAGTCTTTCTGCACCCCACTCTCGAACATCTGCTCTCTGCAACAGTCCTTCTGCACCTAAGTCTGAAAACTCTGCTCTCTGTAACAATCATTCTGCAACCAAGTCTCCAAACTCTGCTCTCTGTAACAGTATTTCTGCACCTCAGTCTCAAAACTCTGCTCTCTGTAGCAGACCTTCTGCACCCCTGTCTCCAAAATCTGCTCTCTGCAATGATCCTTCTTCTCCCCAGGCTCCAACCTTTTCTCTCTGCAAGGATCTTTCTGGACCTCAGTTTCAAACCTCTACCATATGCAACAGTTATTCTGCACCCTAGTCTCCAACCTCTGCTCTCTGTAAGATTCTTCTGCACCTCATGCTCCAACCTGTGCTCTCTGTAAAAGTCCATATGCACCCCAGTATCCAACCTCTGCTCTCTGTAACAATCTTAGGCACCTAAAACTCCAATTTCAGGTCTGTGCATCGGTAATTCTGCACCCCAGTCTCCAAACTCTGTTCTCTGCAACAGTCCTTCTGCACCACAGTCTCCAAAGTCTGCTTTCTGTATCAGTTCTTCTGTACCCCAGTCTCCAACCTCTGCTCTCTGTAACAGTCCTTCTGCGCCTCAGTCTACAACCTCTCCTCTCTGTAACAGTCCTTCTGCAACCTAGTCTCCAACCTCTACTCTCTGCAACATTTCTCCTGCACCCCAGTCTCCAACCTGTGCTCTCTGTAACTGTCCTTCTGCACCCCAGTCTCCAACATCTGCTCTCGGTAAGTATCATTCTCCACCATAGTCTCCATCGATCATTCCGCACCTCAGTCTCCAACCTCTGCTCTCTGCAACGATCATTCTGCACCCCAGTCTTCAAGCACTGGTCTCTGTAACAGTCATTATTCAGCTCAGTCTCCCACCTATGCTCTCTGTAAGATACTTCTGCACAGCAGTCTAAAACATCTGCTCTCTGCAATGATCGTTAGATCCCCAGTCTCCAACCTCTGCTCCCTGTAACAGTATTTCTGTACAGCAGTATTCAAAATCTGCTCTCTGTAACGGTTTTTATACACCTCAGTCTCCAACCTCTACTTTCTGTATTAGTCTTTCTGCACCCTAGTCTCCAAACTCTGCCCTCTGTAACAGTTCTTCTGCACCTCAGTCTCCAAACTCTGCACACTGCACCAGTCCTCTGCACGCCAGTATCCACCCTCTGCTCTCGGTAACAGATCTTTTGAACCCCAGTCTCCAAACTCTGATCTCTGTAACACTCCTTCTGCACTCCAGTCTCCACCCTGTGATCTCTGTAACAATTCGTCTGGACATCAGTCTCCAACCTCTGCTCTCTACAACATTCCTTCTGCTCCTCAGTCTCCAAACTCTACTCTATGTAAATGTCCTTCTGCACCTCAGTCTCCAAAATCTGCTCTCTGTAAGATCCTTCTGCAACCAATTCTCAAAACTCTGCTCTCTGTATCAGTCCTTATGCACCCCAATCTCCAAACTCTGCTCTCTGTAACAGGCCTTCTTCACCCCAGTCTTATAAATCTGCTCTCTTTAAGAGGCCTTCTGCACCCAAGTCTCCAACCTCTGCTCTCTGCAACGATCATTCTGCACCCCAGGATCCAACATCTGCTGTCTGCAACAGTTTTTCTGCACCTCAGTCTGAAAACGCTGCTCTCTGCAACAATCCTTCTGCACCCCAGTCTTAAACCTCTGTTCTTGTAACACTTCTTCTGCACCTCTGTCTCCAAAATGCTCTCTGTAAGATCCTTCTGCAACCCAGTCTCAAAACTGTTCTATCTGCAAAAGTCCTTCTGCACTCCAGTCCCCAATCTCTGCTCTCTGGAACAGTCTTTCTGCACCCCAGTCTCCAAACTCTACTCTCTGTAAGATTTTTTCTGCACCACAGTCTCCAAACTCTTCTCTCTGTATCAGTCCTTCTGCACCCAGGTCTTTAAACTCTGCTCTCTGCAATATATTTTTCTGGACCCCAGTCCCTAATCTGTGCTCTCTGTAACAGGCCTTCTGCACCCCAGATTCCCACATCTGCTCTCTGCAACGATCCTTCTTCTACCCAGTCTCTAAACTCTGCTCTCTGTAAAAGTCCTTTTGTATCGCAGTCTCCAACCTCTTCTCTTTGTAAAGGTCCATCTGGTCCCCAATTGCCAACCTCTTCTTTCTGTAACACTCCTTCTACACCCCAGTCTCCAAACCCTTCTCTCTGGAATGATCCTTCTGGACCTCAGTCTCCTAACTCTGCTATCTGTAAAAGTACTTGTGCAACTCAGTCTCAATTTTTGCTCTCTGTAATGGTTCTTCTGCACACCAGTATCCAAACTCTGCTCTCCGTAACGGTCCTTCTGCACCCCAATTTCCAAAGTCTGCTTCCTGTAACAATCCTTCTACACCCCAGTCTCCAAACTCTCCTCTCTGTACCAATCCTTCTGCACCTCAGACTCCAACCTCTTCTCACTTTAACAGTCCTTCTGCACCTCAGTCTCCAAATTCTGCTCTCTGCAACAGTCCTTCTGAACCTCAGTCTCCAACCTTCGCTCTCTGTAATGGTCCTTCTGTACCCCAGTATCCAACTTCTGCCCTCTGTATCAATCCTTCTGAAGGTCAGTCTCCAACGTCTGCTCTCTGTAACAGTCTTTCTGCAACCTAGTCTCCATCATCTGCTCTCTACAACGATCCTTCTGCACCAAAGTCTCCAAACTCTGCTCTCTCTGGTCCTTCTGTACCACAGTCTCCAAACTCTTCTCTCTATAACGGTCCTCCTGCACCACAATTGCCAAACTCTGCTTTCTGTAACAGTCTTTCTGAACCTCAGATTTTAACCTCTGCTCTCTGTAACAGTCCTTCTAAGCCTCAGTCTGAAACCTCTGCTGTCTGCAACAATCTACTGCACCCCAGTCTCCAAACTGTGCTCGCTGCAACAGGTCTTCTGCACCCCAGTCTCCAAACTCTTCTCTCTGCAACGATCCTTCTGCACCTCAGTCTCCAACTTCTGCTCTCTGCAACAGTCCTTCTAAACCGCAGTCTCCAACCTCTGCTCTCTGCAATGATCCTTCTGCATTCCAGTCTCCAACAACTGCTCTCTGCAGCAGTCCTTCTGCACTCCAGTCTCCAAACTTTTCTCTCTGCGTCAGTACTTCTTCACCCCAGTTTCCAACATCTGCTCTCTGCAACATTTCTTCTGCACCCAAGTCTCTAAACTGTGCTCTCTGTAACTGTCCTGCTGCACTTCAGTCTCCAACTTCTGCTCTCTGTAGCAATCCTTCTGCACCTTATTCACCAACCTCTGCTCTCTGCAACGATCCTTCTGCACCCCAGTCTCTATTCTCTGCTCACTGCAAGAATCCTTTTGCACCCCAGTCTCTAACATCTCCTCTCTGTAAAAATCCTTCTGCACCAAAGTCTCCAAGTTTTTCAATCTGTAACAGTCCTTCTGCACCCCAGTCTCAAAACTCTGCACTCAGAAAAGATCTTTCTACACCTCAGTCTCCAACCTCTGCTCTCTTTAATAGTCCTTCTGCACCCAGTCTCCAACATCTGCTCTCTTCAAGGATTCTTATTCTCCCCAGGTTCCAACGTATGCTCTCTGCAATGGTACTTCTACATCCCAGTTTCCAAAATCTGCTCTCTATAACAGTCCTTCTGCACCTCAGTCTCCAAACTCTGCTCTCTGAAACAGTCTTTCTGCAACCCTGTCTCCAACCTCTGCTCTCAGTAACAGTTCTTCTGCACCCCAATCTCCAAACTCTGCTCACTGTAACACTTCTTCTGCACCTCAGTCTCCATCCTCAACTCTCTGTAAAAGACCTTCTGCACCTCAGTCTCCAACCTCTACTCTCTGTAAGATCCTTCTGCAACCCATTCTCCAAACGCTGCTCTCTGTAACAGTCTTCTGCAACCCAGTCTCCAAACTCTGCTCTCTGTAACAGGCCTTCTGCACCCCAGTCTTCAAACTCTGCTCTCTGTAACAGTCCTTCTGCACCCCAGGATCCAACATCTGCTCTATGAAACAGTCCTTCTGCACCTCAGGCTGAAAACTCGGCTATCTGCAAAAATCTTTCTGCACCCGAGTTTCTAAACTTTGCTCTCTGTAACAGTCCTTCTGAACCTCAGTCTACAAAACGCTCTCTGTAAGATCCTTCTGAAACCCAGTCTCGAAATTGTGCTATCTTTAACAGTCCTTCTGCATCCCAGTCTCCAACTTCTTCTCTCTGTAACAGGCGTTCTGCAGCCCAGCCTCCAAACTCTGCTCTCTGTATCAGGCCTTCTGCAACACAGTCTCCAACCTCTGCTCTCTACAACGGTTCTTCTGCACCCCAGTCTCCAACCTCTGCTCTCTGAAACAGTCCTTCTGCATCCCAGTCTCTAACCTCTGCTCTCTGCTAAAGTACTTCTGTACCCCAGTCTCCTACATCTGCTCTCTGTATCAGTCATTTTACACCTCAGTCTCCAAACTCTGCTCTCTGCAGCAGTCCTTTTACGCCCCAGTAACCAAAATCTGCTCTGTGTAACGATCCTTCTGCACCTTAGTTTCCAAACTCTGCTCTCTGCAACAATCCTTCTGCACCTCTGTCTCCAACCTCTGATCTCTGTATCAGTCCTTCTGCACCACAGTCTCCAAACCCTGCTCTCTGCAAAAGTCCTTATGCACCCAAATCTCCAAACTCTGCTTTCTGCAACATTTCTTCTGCACCCCAGTCTCCAACCTGTGCTCTCTGTAACAGTCCTTCTGCACCCCAGTCTACTAACTCTGCTCACTGTAACAGTCCTTTTGTATCGCAGTCTCAAACCTCTTCTCTTTGTAACGGTCCATCTGCTCCCCAATTGCCAACCTCTGTTTTCTGTAACAGTCCTTATGCACCCCAGTCTCCAAACTCTTCTCTGTGCAACGATGTTTCTACACCTCAGTCTCCAAACTCTGCTCTCTGTAAAACTCCTTCTGCACCTCAGTCTCCATTCTTTGCTCTCTGTAATTGTCCTTCTGCACCCCAGTATCCAATCTCTGCTCTCTGTAACAAACCTTCTGCACCCCAGTCTCCCAAATCTGCTCTCTGCAATGGTCCTTCTGGACCCCAGTCTACAAACTCTTCTCTCTGTAACAGTCCTTCTATACGGCAGTCTCCAACCTCTTCTCTCTATAACGGTCCTTGTACACCCCAATTTTTAACCTGTGCTCTCTGTAACAGTCTTTCTAAGCCTCAGTCTGAAACATCTGCTCTCTGCAACAATCCTTCTAAACAACAGTTTCCAAACTGTGCTATTTGTAACAATCCTTCTGCACCCAAGTCTCCAACATGTGCTGCCTGTAACAGGTTTTCTGAAACCCAGTCTCCAAACTCTGCTCTCTGTAACAGGCCTTCTGCACCCCAGTTTCCAAACTCTGCTCTCTGCAAAAGTCCTTCTACACCCCAGTCTCCAACCTCTTCTCTCTGCAACGATCTTTCTGCATCCAAGTCTCCAATTTCTGCTCTCTTTAAGATCCTTCTGCACCTCTTTCTCTAAACTTAGCTCTCTGTAACAGTCATTCTGCACATCAGTCTCCAAACTCAACTCTCTGAAACGGCCCTTGTGCACCCCAGGATCCAACCTCTGTTCTCTGCAGCTGTCCTTCTGCACCCCAGGCTACAAACTGTGCTCTCTGTAACAGTCCTTCTGCACCCCAGTCTCCAATCTCTACTTTCCGTATCAGTTATTCTGCACCCAAGTCTGAAAACTTTGCTCTGTGTAACAGTCCTTCTGAATCTCAGTCTCCAAATTCTACTCTCTGCAAAAGTCCTTCTGCACCGATGTCTCCAATACCTGCTCCCTGCAACAGTCCTTTTTCACCCCAGTTTCCAACCTCTGATATCTGCAAAAGTCCTTCTGCACCCCAGTCTCCAAACTCTGCTCTCTGCAACAGTCCTTCTACACTCCAGTCTTCAACCTCTGCTCTGTTTAACAGTCCCTCTGCAACCCAGTTCCAATCTTTGCTGTCTGCAATGATCCTTCTGATTCCAGTCTCCAATATCTGCTTTCTGCAACCGTCCTTCTGCACCCAAGTCTCCAAACTCTGCTCTCTGCAACGATCCTTCTGCACACAAGTCTCCAACCTCTGCTCTCTGCAATAATCCTACTGCACCCCAGTCGCGAACCTCTACTCTCTGTAACAATCCTTCTGCACCGCAGTCTCCAAACTCTGCTCTATGTAATATTCTTCTGCAACCCAGTCTCCAAACTCTGCTCTTTGTAACAGCCCTCTGTACCCAGTCTCCAACCTCTGCTCTCTGTAACTGCCTTCTGCACCCCAGGCTCTAAACTCTGCTCTGTGTTTCAGTCCTTCTGCACCTCAGTCTCCAAACTCTTCTCTCTTTAATAGTCTTTCTGCATCTCAGTCTCCTACCTCTACTGCAGTTCTTCTGCACACCAGTCTCCAACTTCTGCACTCTTAAACAGTTCTTCTCCACTCCAGTCTCCAACCTCTGCTCTCTGTAACAGTCCTCCTGTAATGTAGTCTCAAACTCTGCTGTCTGTAATGGTCCTTCTGCACCTCAGTCCCCAACCTCTGCTTTCTGTATCAGTCCTTCTGCACCCCAGTCTCCAACCTCTGTTATCTCCAAAGGGTCTTCTGCACCTCAGTCTCCAAATTCTACTCTCTGCAAAAGTCTTTCTGTACATATGTCTCCAACACCTGCTCCCTGCAACAGTCCTTCTTCACCCCAGTTTCCAAACTCTGCTATCTGCAACAGTCCTTCTGCACCCCATTCTCAAAACTCTGCTCTCTGTATAATCTTTCTGAAACCCAGTCTCCAACCTCTGCTATTTGCAACAGTCCTTCTGCACCCCAGTCTCTAACTTCTTCTCTCTGATACAGTCGTTTCCCACTTCAGTCTCCAACCTTTGCTCTCTGCAGCAGTCCTCCTCCAACCCAGTCTAAAACCTCTGCTCTCTGTAACAGTCCTACTGCACCTCAGTCTAAAAACTCTGCTCTCAGCAACGATTCTTCTGCACCTCAGTTTCCAAGCACTGCTCTCTGTAACAGGCCTTCTGCATTCCAGTCTCAACCTCTGCTCTCTGCAACAGTCCTTCTGCACCCCAGTCTCCAACCTATACTTTCTGTAAGATCTTTCTGAACACAAGTCTCCAACCTATGCTTTCTGAATCAGTCCTTCTGTACCGCAGTCTCCAAACTCTGGACATTGTAAGGGTCTTTCTGTACTTCAGTCTGTAACCTCTGCTCTCTGAAACACTCCTTCTGCCCCCCAGTATCCAAACTTTGCTCTCTGCAACAGTTTTTCTGCACATCAGTCTCCAAAATGTTCTCTCTGTAAATGTACTACTGCACACCCGTATTCAACTTCTGCTCTCTGTAAAAGTCCTTCTGCATTAAGTCTCCAAAATCTGCTCTCTTTAACGATCCTTCTACACCCCAGTCTCCAAACTCTGCTCTCTGCAAGGATCCTTCTGCACCCCAGTCTCCAAAGTATGCTCTCTGTAAAAGTCCTTCTGCACCCCAGTCTCCCAACTCTGGTCTCTCTAACCGTCCTTCTGCACCTAAGTCTCCAACCTCTGCTCTATGCAAAAGTCTTTCTGCACCCAAGTCTCCAACATCTGCTCTCTACAAAAGTCCTTCTACACCCCAGTCTACAACTTCTGCTCTCTGCAATAGTCCTTCTACACCCCAGTTTCCATACTCTGCTCGCCCAAACGATCCTCCTGCAACCCAGTTCAAAACTCTGTTATCTACAAAAGTTCTTCTGCACCCCAGTCTCCAACCTCTTCTCTGTGTAACAGTCCTTCTGTACCACAGTCTCCAACCTCTGTTCTCCGTAAAGGTCTTTAGGCACCCCAGTATCCAACCTCTGTTTCTGTATCAGTCGTTTTCAACCAAAGAGTCCAAACTCTGCCTGCTGTAACAGTTCTTCTGAAACTCAGTCTGCAACCTCTGCTCTCTGCAACAGTCCTTCTGCACCTCAGTCTCCAAACTCTGCTGTCTGTAAAACTCCTTTGGCACCCGAGTATCCAACCTCGGCTTTCTGTATCAGTCCTACTGTACCCCAGTCTCCAACCTAAGATCGCTGTAACTATCCTTCTGCACCTCAGTCTCCAAACTCTGCTCTCTGTAACATCCTTCTGCAACCCACTATTCAAACTATGCTCTCTCTAACAGTCCTTCTACACCACAGTCTCCAAACTCTGCTTTCTGTATCAGGCATTCTGCACCCCAGTCTCCAACCTCTGATTTCTGTAGCAGTGTTCTGCACCCCAGTCTCCAAACTCTGGTCTCTGCAACGATCCTTCTGCACCAAAGTCTTCAACCTCTGTTCTCTTAAACACTTCTTCTGAACCCCAGTCTCAAAACTCTGCTCTCTGTAACAGTTCTTCTGTTCCGCAGTCTCCAAACTCTGTTTTCTTTAAGGGTCTTTCTGCACCCCAGTTTCCAAACTCTGCTTTCTGTATCAGTCCTTCTGCACCCCAGTCTCCAACCTCTTCTTTCTGCATAAGTCCTTCTGCACCCGAGTCTCCAACCTCTGTTCAACGTAACAGTCCTTCTGCACTTCAGTCTCCAAACTCTGCTCTCTGCATCAGTCCTTCGGCACTCAAATCTCCAATCTCTACTCTCTGCAACAGTCCTTCTCCACCCCAGTCTCCAAACTCTGCTCTCTGCAACAGTCCTTCTGCACCCCTATCTCAAACCTCTACTCTCTGCAACTGTCCATCTGCACACCAGTCTCAAACCTCTGCTCTGTGCAATAGTCCTTCTGCACCCCAGTACAAACCTCTACTCTCTTCAACAGTCCTTCTGCACTCCAGCCTCCAAACTCTGCTTTCTGTATCAGTCTTTCTGCACTCAATTCTCTAAACTCTGCTCTCTGTAACAATCTTTCTACACCCAAGTCTCCAACCTCTGCACTCATTAACAGTCCTTCTGCACCTCAGTCTCCAAACTCTGCCCTCTGCAAAGGTATTTCTGCACCACAGTCTTCAACATCTACTCTCTGTAACAGTCCTTCTGGACCTCAGTCTCCAACCTCTGTTCTCTGTAATATTCTTCTGTAAACCAGTCTCCAAACTCTGCTTTCTGTACCAGTAATTCTGAACCGAGTCTCCAAACTCTGCTCTCTGTAACAGTCCTCTGAACCCAAGTCTCCAACCTCTGCTCTCTGAAACAGTCTTTTGACACCCCCAGTCACCACCCTCTGCTCTCTGTAACGATCCTTTTGCACCCAAGTCTCCAACCTCTGTTCTCTGCAACAGTCCTTCTAAACATCATTCTGAAAACTCTGCTCTCTGCAACGATCTTTCTGGACCCCAGTCTCCAACCTCTGCTCTCTGTAAAAGTCCTCTGGAACCTCAGTCAAAAACCTCTGCTCTCTGTAAGATCCTTCTGCCACCCAGTCTCCCAACTCTGCTCTATGTTAAAGGCCTTCTGCACCCCAGTCTCCAAGCTCTGCTCTCTGTAACAGGCCTCCTGCACCTCAGTCTCCAACCTCTTTTCTCTGCAAGGATCCTTCTGCACCACAGTCTCCAACCTCTGCTCTCTGCAACAGTCCTATTGCACCGCAGTCTCCAACCTCTGCTCTCTGTAATATCCTTCTGTACACCTGTCTCCAACCTCTGCTCTCTTTAACAGTCCTTCTATTCCGCAGTCTCCAAACTCTATTCTCTGTAACGGTCCTTCTGCACCCCAGTCTCCCATGTCTGCTTTCTGTATCCGTCATTCTGCACCCCATGCTTCTACATCTGCTCTCTGTAACAGTCTTTCTGCACCCCAATTTCCAACCTCTTCTCTCTACAACATTCCTTCTGCACCCCAGTCTCCAAAAACTGCACTCTGCACAGTCCTTTTGCACCCCAGTCTGCAACCTCTGCTCTCTGCAAAAGTCCTTCTGCACCTCAGTCTCCAAACTTTGCTCTCTGTGAAATACTTCTGCACCCCAGTCTCTAACGTCTGCTCTCTGCAACAATCCTTTGGCACCCAAGTCTCCAACGTCTACTCTCTGCAATGGTCCCTCTGCACCCCAGTCTCCAACCTTGTTCTCTACATCAGTTCTCCTGTACCGCAGTCTTCAACCTCTGTTCTCTGTAAGGTTCCTTCTGCACCCCATTCTCCAACCTCTGCTTTATGTATCAGTCTTTTTGCACCACAGTATCCAAACTCTGCTCTCTGTAACAGTCCTTCTGCACCTCACTCTGCAACCTCTGCTCTCTGTAACCGTCCTTCTGTACTTAAGTCTCTAACCTCTGTTCTCTGTAATGGTTTTCTGCACCCCAGTCTCCAAACTTTGCTTTCTGTATCAGTCCTTCTGCACCCCGGTCTCTAAACTCTGCTTTCTTTAACAGTCCCTTAGCACCCCAGTCTCTAAAATCTGCTCTCTGGAAGAGTCCTTCTGCACCCCACTCTCCAAACTCTGCTCTCTGCAACATTTCTTCTTCACCCCAGTTTTAAAACTGTGCTCTTTGTAACTGTCCTTCTGCACCCCAATCTCCAACCTCTGCTCTGTGTAACAGTTCTTCTGTACTGCAGTCTCCAACCTCTGCTCTCTGTAACTGTCCTCTTGCACCCCATATTCTAACCTCTGCTTTCTGTATCAGGCCTTCTACACTCAAGTCTCCAACTTCTGCTCACTGTAACAGTCCTTAAGAACCTCAGTCTTCAAATTCTGCTCTCTGCAACAGTCCTACTACACCCAAGTCTCCAACCTCTGCTATTCAAAAGTCCTTCTGTACCTCTGTCTCCAAACTCTGCTCTCTGCATTGGTCTTTCTGCACCTCAGTCTCCAACCTCTACTCTCGGTAACAGTCTTTCTGCACTTCAGACTCAAACCTCTACTGTCTGTAAGATTCTTCTGCAACCCAATCCCCAAACTCTGCTCTCTGTAACAGTCCTACTGCACCCTTCTTCAAATTCTGCAATTTGTAACAGGCGTTCTGCACCCCAGTCTACAATCTCTGCTCTCTGGAACGATCATTCTGCACCCAAGTCTCCAACCTCTTCTCTCTGCAACAGTCTTTCTGCACCCCAGTCTCGAAAATCAGCTGTCTGCAATAGTCCTTCTGCACCTCAGTCTGAATACTCTGCTCTCTGCAATGATCCTTCTGCACCCCAGTCTCCAAACTCTGTTCTATGTAACACTCCTTCTGAACCCCAGACTCCAAACTCTGCTCTTTGTAAAGGTCTTTCTGCACCCCAGTCTTTACACTCTGCTTTCTGAATCAGTTCTTCTGCACCACAGTTTTCAATTTCTGCTCTCTACAACAGTCCTTCTGCACCTCAGTCTCCAACCTCTGCTCTCTTCCACAGTCCTTCTGCACCCCAGTCTCAGAACTCTGATCTTTGCAACAGTCATTCTACACCCAAGTCTCCAACCTCTACTCTCTGCAGTGATCCTTCTTCACCCCAGTCTCCAACGTCTGCTCTCTGCATCAGTCCTTCTGCACCACAGTCTCCAACCTCTGGTCTCTAAAAGATTCTTCTGCAACCCAGTTTCCAAACTATACTCTCTGTGACTTTCCTTCTGCACCCCATTCTCCAAACTGTACTCTCT
Organism: Ictidomys tridecemlineatus; assembly: GCF_052094955.1. Taxonomy (NCBI): domain Eukaryota; kingdom Metazoa; phylum Chordata; class Mammalia; order Rodentia; family Sciuridae; genus Ictidomys; species Ictidomys tridecemlineatus. The sequence goes on from NW_027526110.1 coordinate 131,891, forward strand.
GTAACAGTCCTAATGTTTCGCCTTCTCCAAACTTTGCTCTCTGAAACTGTCCTTCTGCACCTCAGGCTCCAACCTCTGCTCTCTTCAAATGTCCTTCTGCACCCCAGTCTCCAAACTCTGCTCTCTGCAACATTTCTTCTTCACCCCAGTCTCAAAACTGTGCTCTCGCTAACTGTCCTTCTGCACCCCACTCTCCAACGTCTGCTCTGTGTAACAGTCCTTCTGTACTGCAGTCTCCAACCTCTGCTCACTGTAACTGTCCTCTTGAACCCCAGACACCAACCTCTGCTTTCTGTATTAGTCCTTCTGCACTCAAGTCTTCAACCTCGGCTCACTGTAACAGCACTTATGAACTTCAGTCTTGAAATTCTGCTCTTTGCAATAGTCTTTCGGCATCCCAATCTACAACCTCTTCCCTCTGCAACAGTCCTTCTACACCCAAGTCTCCAACCTCTGCTCCTCAACAGTCCTTCTGCATCTCAGTCTCCAAACTCTGCTCTCTGCATTGGACCTTGTGCACCCCAGTCTCCAAACTTTTCTCTCTTTAACAGACCTTCTGCATCCAAATCTCCAACATCTACTCTGTGCAACTGTCTTTCTGCACCCCTTCTCTAAACTCTGCTCTCTGTATCAGGCTTTCTGCACCCCAGTCTCCAACATCTGCTCTGTGCAAAGGTCTTTCTGCACCCCTTCTCCAAACTCTGATCTCTGTAACAGGCTTTCTGCACCCCAGTCTCCAACATCTCCTCTCTGAAACAGTCCTTCTGCACACAAGTCTCCAACCTCTGCTCTCTGCAACAGGCCCTATGCACCCCAGTCTCCAACACCTGCTCTCTGCAAAAGTGCTTCTGTACCCCAGTCCCCAACCTCAGGTCTCTGAAAGACCCTTCTGCACCCAAGTCTCCAAACTCTACTCTCTGTAACAATCCTTCTGCACATCAGTCTCCAACCTCTGCTCTCAGCAACGGTCCTTATGCACACCAGTTTCCAACTTCTGTTCTCTACAACAGCCCTTCTGTACCACAGTCTTCAACATCTGCTCTCTGTAACAGTCCTTCTGTACTGCAGTCTCGTACCTCTGCTCTCTGTAACGGTCCTTCTTGACCCCAGTCTCCCACCTGTGCTTTCGATATCAGTCCTTCTGTACCCATGTCTCCAAGCTCTTCTCTCTGTAACTTTTCTTCTGCACCTCAGTCTTTAAACTCTGCTCTCTGAAACAGTCCTTCTGCACCTCAGTCTTCAACAACTGCTCTCTGCAATAGTCCTTCTGAACCCCAGTCTCCAACCTCTGCTCTCTAGAACAGTCCTTCTATACCCCAGTCTCCATAATCTGCTCTCTGCAATGATCCTTATTCACCCCAGTCTTCAACGTCTATTCTGCAACAGACATTCTGCAACCCAGTCTCCAAATTCTGCTCTCTGTAAGATCATTCTGTACCCCAGTTTCCAAAATCTGCTCTCTGTAACATTCCTTTTGCACCCCAGTCTCCAACCTCGACTCTCTGCAATGGTCCCTCTTCACCCAAGTCTCCAACATTGTTCTCAAAAACACTTCTTCTGTACTGCAGTCTTCAATCTTTGTTCTCTGTAAGGGTCCTTCTTCACCCCAGTCTCCAACCTCTGCTTTCTGTATCAGTCCTTCTGCACCACAGTCTCCAAACTCTGCTCTCTGTAAAAGTCCTTCTGCACCTCACTCTGCAATCTCTGCTCTCTGCAACAGTTCTTCTCCTCCCCAGTCTCCAAACTCTGCTCTTTGTAACAGTCCTTCTGTACTTCAGTCTCCAACCACTGCTCTCTGCAATGGTCCCTCTGCACCAGAGTCTCCAACTTTGTTCTCAACAACAGTTCTTCTGTACCGCAGTCTTCAACCTCTTTTCTCTGTAAGTGCCCTACTCCAACCCAGTCTCTAACCTCTGCTGTCTGTAACGGCCCTTCTGCACCCGAGTCTCCAAACTCTGTGTTATGTATCACTCATTCTGCACCCCAGTCTCCAACCTCTGCTCCCTGTAACAGTCCTTCTGTACCTAAGACTTCAACCTCTGTTCCCTGCAACAGTCCTACTGCACCCCAATCTCCAACCTCTGCACTCTGCAACAGTTCTTATGCACCTCAGTGTCCAAAATCTTCTCTCTGTAAGATCCTTCTGAACCCCAGTCTACAAACTCTGCTTTCTGCAATAGTCCTTCTGCACCCCAGTCTTCAAATTCTGATCGGTACAATAGTTATTCTGCACCCAAGACTAAAACCTCTGGTCTCTGTAACAGTACTTCTGAACTACAGTCTCCAACCTTTTTTTCTGTAAGGGTCCTTCTGCACCACATTCTTCAACCTCTGTTTTCTGCATAAGTCTTTTTGCACTACATTCTCAAAACTCTGCTTTCAGTATCAGGCATTCTGCACCTCAGTCTGCAACCTCTGCTCTCTGCAATAGTCCATATGCACCCCAGTCTCTAATTTCTGCTCTCTGCAACATTCCTTCTGCACCTCAGTCTCCAACATCTGCTGTCTGCAACAGTCCTTCTCCAACCAAGTCTCCAAACTCTTCTCTCTGCAACAGTCTTTCTACACCCCAGTCTTCAAACTGTATCTGTTGTTTTTCACCAAAGTCTCAAAACTCTTCCTTCTGTAACAGTCCTTCTGCAAGTCAGTCTGAAACCTCTGCTCTCTGCAAGAGTCCTACTGCACCCCAGTCTCAATCCTCTGCTCTCTGCAACAGTCCTTTTGCACCACTGTCTCCAACCTCTGCTCTCTATAACAGTCTTTCTGTACTGCATTCTCTAACATCTGCTCTCTGTAAGGGTACTTCTACACCCGAGTCTCCAACCTCTGCTTTCTGTATCAGTCCTTCTGCACCCCAGTCTCCAACCAGTGCTCTGTGCAACTGTCCCTCTGCACCTTAGTCTCCAACATTTGCTCTCTGCTACAGTCCTTCTAGACCCCAGTCTCCAACCTCTTCACTCACTAACAATCCTTTTTCACCTCCATCTACAACCTCTGATCTCTGAAATGGTCCTTTTGCACCTGAGTCTCCAACATCTACTCTCTGTTACAGTGCTTCTGCACCTCAGTCTTCAACCTCTGCTCTATGTAAGATCCTTCAGAAACCCAGTCTCCACACTCTGCTCTATGTAAAAGACCCTATGCACCCCAGATTCCAAACTCTGCTCGCTGCAACAGTCCTTGTGCAAACCAATCTCCAACATCTGCTCTCTGCAACAGTTCTTCTGTACCTCAATCTGCAAGGATTCTTCTGCCACCCTGTCTCCAAACTCTGCTCTCTGTAACAGTCCTTCTGCACCCTAGTCTCCAACCTTTTTTTCTCTGCAATGATCATTCTTCACCTCAGTCTCCAACATCTGCTCTCTGCAACAGTCCTTGTGTACATTAGTCTGAAAACTCTGATCTCTGCAAGGATTCTTGTGCACCACAGTCTCTAAACTCTGCTTTCTGTAACAGTCTTTCTGCAACTCAGTCTTCAACCTCTGCTCTCTGTAACAGTCTTTATGAACCCCAGTCTCCAACATCTTCTCTCTGTAAGATCCTTCTACATCCCAGTTTCCAAACTCTGCTCTCTGTAGCAATCCTTCTCCACCCCAGTCTTCAACCTCTGCTCTCTGCAAGGATCCTTCTGCACGACAGTCTCCAATCTCTGGTCTTGGCAACAGTCCTTCTGCACCCTAGTATCCAAACTCTGCTCTGAGTACATTTCTTCTGCACCTCAGTCTCCAACCTCTGCTTTATGTAAAATCTTTCTGCAACAAAGTCTCCAAACTCTGCTCCCTGCAAAAATCCTTCTGAACCCCAGTCTCCAACCATTGCTCTGGGTAACATTTCTTCTGCACCTCAGTCTCCACCCTCTGCTTTATGTAAGACCTTCTGCCACCCAGTCTCCAAACTCTGCTCTCTGTAACATTCCTTCTGCACCCCAGTCTCTAACCTCTGCTCTCTGTAACAGTTTTTCTATACCGCAGTCTCCAACCTCTGGTCTCTGTAACGGTCCTTCTGCACCCCAATTTCCAACCTCTGCTTTCTGTAACAGCCCTACTGCACCTCAGTCTCCAAACTCTGCTCTCTGTAACAGTGCTTCTACACCTCAGTCTCCAAACTCTGTTCTCTGTAACAGTCCTACTAAACCTCAGACTGACACCTCTGCTCTCTTCAAGAAACTTCAGCAACCCAGTCTCCAAACTCTGCTCTCTATAACTGTCCTTCTGCACCCCAGTCTCCCACCTCTTCTCTCTGTAACAGGCCTTCTGCAGGCCAGTCTCCAAACTCTTCTCTCTGTAGCAGGCCTTCTGCACCCCAGTCTCCAAAATCTGCGCTCTGCAACGATTCTTCTGCACCCAGTCTCCAACCTGGCTCTCTGCAAAGATTCATCTCCACCCCAGTGTCCAACACCTTGTCTCTGCAACAGTCCTTTTGAACCCAGTATCCAAACTCTGCTCTCTGTAAGATCCATCTGAACCCAAGTCTCAAAACTCTACTCTCTGTAACAGTCTTTCTGCACCCCAGTCTTCAAACTCTGCTCTTTGTAACAGTCTTTCTGCACCTCAGTCTCCAACCTGTGCTCTGTGTAACAGTCCTTCTGCACCCAAGTTTCTAAAATCTGCCCTCTTTAACAATTCTTCTGGAACCCAGACTCCAATATCTGCTCTTTGCAACAGTCCTTCTGCACCACAGTCTCCAAACTCTGCTCTCTGTAAGATCTTCTGCACTCCAGTTTCCCAACTGTGCTCTCTGTAACATTCCTTCTCCACCCCAGTCTCCAACCTCTGTCCTCTGCAACAGTTTTTCTGCTCCCCAGACTCCGAGATCTGCACTCTGTAACAGTCCTTCTGTACCGCAGTCTCCAACCTCTGCTCTTTGTAACGATCCTTCTACACCCCAGTCTTCATCTCTGCTATCTGTATCAGTCTGTCTGAACCCCAGTCTCCAAACTCTGTTCTCTGTATCTATCCTTCTGCACCTCAGTCTCTAACATGTGCTCTATGTAAGAGTGCTTTTGCACCCCAGTCTCCAACCTCTGCTCTTTGTAACAGACCTATACCGCAGTCTCCAACCTCTGCTCTCGTTAATGGTTTTTCTGCAGCCCTATTTCGAAACTCTGCTTTCTGTAACAGTCCTTCTGCACCTGAGTCTCCAAACTCTCCTCTCTGTGACAGTCCTTCTACACCTCAGTCTCAAACCTCTGCTCTCTGTAACAGTCCAACCGCACCTCAGTCTCAAACCTCTGCTCTCTGCACGATCCTTCTGCACCCCAGTCTCCAAACAATGCTCTCTATAACAGTCCACCTGCACCTCAGTCTCCAACCTCTCCTCTCTGTAACAGACCTTCTGCAAGCCAGTCTCCAAACTCTTCTCTCTGTAGCAGGCCTTCTGCATGCCAGTCTCCAAAATCTGCTCTCTGCAACGATCTTTCTGCACCTCAGTCTCCAACATCAGCTCTCTGCAATGATCCAACTGCACCCCACTCTCCAACCTCTGATCTCTGCAACAGTCCTTCTACACCTCAGTCTCAAACCTCTGCTCTCTGTAACAGTCCACCTGCACCTCAGTCTCCAACCTCTGCTCTCAGTAATATTTTTCAGGAACCCAGTCACCAAACACTGATCTGTATAACAGTCCTTCTGTACCTGAGTCTCCAAACTCTCCTCTCTGTAACAGTCCTTCTACACCTCAGTCTCCAACCTGTGCTCTCTGTAACAGTCCACCTGCATCTCAGTCTCCAACCTCTCCTCTTTGTAACAGACCTTCTGCAAGCCAGTCTCCAAATTCTTCTCACTGTAGCAGGCCTTCTGCACGCCAGCCTTAAAAATCTGCTCTCTGAAACGATCCATTTGCACCTCAGTCTCCAACATCAGCTCTCTGCAATGATCCAATTGCACCCCACTCTCCAACCTCTGATCTCTGCAACAGTTAGTTCTTCTGCACCTCAGTCTCAAAATTCTGCTCTCTGTAAGATGCTTCTGCACCCCTGTATCTAACCTTTGCTTTCTGTAACAGTCCTTCTGCACCGCAATCTCCTACCTCTGCTCTAACAGTCCTTCTAAACCTCAGTCTCCAAACTTTGCTCTCTGTAAGATCCTTTTGAAACCAAGTCTTTAAACTCTGCTCTCTGTAACAGTCCTTCTGTACAACAGTCTCCAACCTCTTCTCTCTGCAATGATTCTTCTCCACCTCAGTCTCCAACATCTGCTCTCTGTAAAAGTCCTTCTGCACCCCAATTTCACAACTCTGCTTCCTGTAACAGTCCTTATGCATCTGAGTCTCCAAAATCAAATCTCTGTAACAATCCTTCGACACCCCAGTCTCCAAACAATGCTTTCTGTATCAGTCTTTCTGAACCCCATTCTCCAACCTCTGTTCTCTGTGTCTATCCTTCTGCACCCCAGTCTCCAACCTCTTCTCTCTGCAACAGTCCTTCTGCACCCCAGTCTGCAAACTCTGCTCTCTGTAACAATCCTTCTGCCCCTCAGTCTCCAACCTCTGCTCTATTTAATAAGACTTCTGCAAGTCAGTCTCCAACCTCTGCTCTCCGCAACAGTCCTTCTGCACTCCAGTCTCCAAACTCTGCTCTCTGCCACAGTCCTTCTGCAGCCCAGTCTCCAACCTCTGCACTCTTCAACAGTCCTTCTCCACCCCAGTCTCCAACCTCTGCTCTCTTCAACAGTCCTTCTGTACCAAAGTATCCAACCTCTGCTCTCTCTAAGATCCTTCTGTACTCCAGTCTCCAAACTCTGTCCTCTGCAACAGTCCTTTAGCTCCCCAGTCTCCAACATCCGCTCTCCGGAACGGTCCTTCTGCACCCCAGTCTTCAAACTCTGCTTTCTGTATCAGTCCTTCTGAACCCCAGTCTCAAACCTCTGCTCTCTGTATCTATCCTTCTGCACCTCAGTCTCCAACCTCTACTCTCTGTTACAGTTTTTCTATACCGCATTCTCCGAACTCTGGTCTTTTTTACGGTTTTTTTGCACCCCAATTACCAACCACTTCTTTCTGTAACAGTCCTTCTGCCCCTCAGTCTCCAAACTCTGCTTTCTGTAACATTCCTTCTACACCTCAGTCTCCAAAATCTGCTCTCTGTAACAGTCCATCTGCACCTCAGTCTGCCACCTCTTCTGTCTGCACGAAACTTCTGCACCCCAGTCTCCAACCACTGCTCTCTGTAACAGTCCACCTGCACCTCAGTCTCCAAATTCTGCTCTTTGTAAGATCCTTCAGGAACTCATTCTCCAAACTCTGCTCTCTATAACAGTCCTTCTGCACCCCAGTCTCCAACCTCTCCTCTCTGTAACAGGCCTTCTGCACGCCAGTCTCATAACTCTGCTCTTTGTAGCAAGTCTTCTTCACCCCAGTCTCCAACCTCTGCTCTCTGAAACGATCCTTCTGCACCCAAGTCTCCAAACTCTTCTCTCTGCAATGATCTTACTGCAACCCGTTCTCCAAACTCTGATCTCTGCAACAGTTTGTCTGAAACTCAGTCTCCAACTTCTGCTCTCCATTAGATCCTTCTGCATTCCTTTCTCAAAGCTCGGCTTAATTCAACCATCCTTCTGCACCCCAGTGTCCAAACTCTGTTCTATGTAACAGGATTTTGCACCTCAGTCTCCAACCTCTGCTCTCTGCAACAGTCCTTCTTCACCCAAGTCTCCAACTTCTGCTCTCTCTAAGAGTCCTTCTGCACCTCAGTCTTCAACCTCTGCTCTATGCAACATTCCTTCTGAAGCCCAGTCTCCATCCTCTGCTCTGTGCAACAGTCCTTCTTCACCCAAGTCTCAAACCTCTGCTCCCTGCAACAGTCCTTCTGCACCCCAGTCTCCAAACTCTGCTCTCTGTAGGATCCTTTTAAAACCCAGTCACAAACCTCTGCTCTCTGTATCTATCCTTCTGCACCTCAGTCTCCAAAATCTCCTTTCTGTAACAGTCTATCTGCACCTCAGTCTGACAACTCTGCTCTCTGCACGATCATTCTGCACGCCAGTCTCCAAGCATTGCTCTCTGTAACAGTCCACCTGCATCTCAGTCTCCAACCTGTGATCTCGGTAAGATCCTTCTGGAACTCAGTCTCCAAACTCTGCTCTCTATATCAGTCCTTCTGCACCCCAGTCTTCAAACTCTCATCTCTGTAACAGGCATTATGCACGACAGTCTCCAAACTCTGCTCTCTGTAGCAGGCCTTCTGCACCCCAGTCTCCAACCTCTGCTCTCTGCAACGATCCTTCTGCACCCCAGTCTCCAACATCTGCTCTCTGCAATGATCCTACTGCACCACAGTCTTCAAGTCTGATTTCTTAAACAGTCGTTCTACAACTCAGTCTCCAACTTCTGCTCTCTGTAAGATCCTTCTGCACCCCTGACTCCAAGCTCTGCTTATTGCAACCATCATTCTGCACCCCAGTGTCCAACCTCTGCTCTATGTAACAATATTTCGCACCTCAGTCTCTAAACTCTGCTCTCTGCAACAGTCCTTCTGCAGCCCAGTCTCCATCCTCTGCTCCATGCAACAGTCCTTCTGCACCCCAGTCTCCAACCTCTGCTCTCTGCAACAGTCCTTCTGTACCCCAGTCTCCAAACTCTGCTCTCTGTAACAATCCTTCTGCACATCATTCTTCAAACTCTGTTCTCTGCAACGGTCCTTCTGCACCTCAGTCTCCAACCTCTACTCTCTTTAACAGTCCTTCTGCACTTCACTCTCCAAACTCTTCTCTCTGTAGATTTTTCTAAAAAGCAGTCTCAAACCTCTGCTCTCTGTATCTATTATTCTGCACCTCAGTCTCCAAACTCTGCTCTCTGTTACACTTTTTCTGTACCGCAGTCTTCAAACTCTGGTCTCTGTTACAGTTTTTCTTCACCCCAATTTCCAACCACTTCTTTCTATAACAGTCCTTCTGCACCTCAGTCTCCAAACTCTGCTCTCTGTAACAGTCCTTCTACACCTCAGTCTCCAAACTCTGTTCTCTGTAACACTCTTTCTACACCTCAGTCTTAAGCCTCTGCTCTCTCCCTGATCCTTTTGCACCCCAGTCTCTAACCACTGCTCTCTGTAACAGTCCGCCTGCAACTCAGTCTCCAACCTCTGCTCTCTGTAAGATCCTTCAGTAACCCAGTCTCCAAACACTGCTCTCTGTAACAGTCCTTCTTCACCTCAGTCTCAATCCTCTGCTCTCTGTAACAGTCTTTCTGCACCTCAGTCTGACACCTCTGCTCTCTGCACGATCCTTCTGTACCCCAGTCTTCAAAAAATGCTCTCTGTAACAGTCCACCCGCACGTAATCTCCATACTCTGCTCTCTGTAAATTTCTTCAGCAACCCAGTTTCCAAACTCTGCTCTCTATAACAGGCCTTCTGTACCCCAGTCTTCAAATTCTCCTCTCTATCACAGGCCTTCTGCACGCCAGTCTCCAAACTCTTCTCTCTGTAGCAGGCCTTCTGCACCCCAGTCTCTAAAATCTACACTGTGCAACGAGCCTTCTGCACCCCAGTCTGCAAACTCTGCTCTCTGCAATGATCCTACTGCACCCCTGTCTACTACCTAGGATCTCCCCAAAAATCCTTCTGCACCTCAGTCTCCAAATTCTGCTCTCTGTAAGATCCATCTTCACCCAGTATCCAACCTCTGTTCTCTGCAAGAGTCCTTCTGCATCCAAGCTCCAACCTCTGCTCTCTGTAACAGGACTTCCGCACCACAGTCTCCTACCTCTGCTCTCTGCAACAGTCCTTCTGCACGCCAGGCTCTAACATCTGCTCTCTGCAACAGTCATTTTGCACCTGAGTGTGAAAACTCTGCTCTGTGCAACGACCCTTCTGCACCCCATTCTCCTACCTCTGCTCTCTGTAACAGTCCATCTGCACCTCAGTCTCCCAACTCTTCTTTCTGTTTGATCCTTCTGCAACCCAGTCTTTAAACTCTGCACTCTGGAACAGTTCTTCTGCACAACAGTCTCGAACTTCTGCTCTCTGTAACAGGCCTTCTGCAACCCAGTCTCCAACCTCTTCTCTCTGCAACGATTCGTCTCCACCCTAGTCTCCAACATATGCTCTCTGCAACAGTCCTTTTGCACCCCAGTCTCCAAATTCTGCTCTCTTTAAGATCCATCTGAACCCCAGTCTCCAACCTCTGCTCTCTGTAACAGTTCTTCTGCACCCCAGTCTTCAAATTCTGCTCTCTGTAGCAGTCCTTATGTACTGCAGTCTCCAACCTCTCTTCTCTGTAATGGTCCTTCTGCACCCCAGTCTCCAAACTCTGCTCTCTGGACAGTCCTTCTGCACCTCATTCTTCAATCTATTCTCTCTGCAACAGTCTTTCTGCTCCCCAGACTCCGAGATCTGCTCTCTGTAAAAGTCCTTCTGTACTGCAGTGTCCAAACTCTGCTCTCTGTTTCGGTTCTTCAACACCCCTGTCTCCAAACCCTGCTTTCTGTATTAGCCTGTCTGAACCCCAGTCTTCAACCTCTGTTCTCTGTATCCATCCTTCTGCACCTCCGTCTCCAACTTGTGCTCTCTGTAAGAGTCCTTCTGTTTCCTAGTCTCTAACCTCTGCTCTCGGTAACAGTCCTAAACCGCAGTCTCCAAACTCTGCTCTCTTTAATGGTCCTTCTGCACGCCAATTTTTAACCTCTGCTTACTGTAAAAACCTTCTACACCTCAGACTGAAACCTCTGCTCTCTGCAATGATCCTACTGCACCCCAGTCTCCAACCTCTGATCTCTGCAACAGTTCTTCTGCACCTCAGTCTCCAACTTCTGCTCTCTGTAAGATCCTTCTGCATCCATGTCTCCAAGATCTGCTATTTACAACGATCTTTCTGCACCCCAATCTCCAAACTCTGTTCTATGTAAAAGGACTTCTGCACCTCAGTCTCCAACCTCTTATCTCTTCAAAAGTCCTTCTGCACCCCAGTCTCTAAATTCTGCTCTCTGTAACCGTCCTTCTGTACTGCATTCTCCAACCTCTACTCTGTTACGTTCTTTCTGCACCCGATACTAGAGTCTCTGCTTTCTGTATCAGTCCTTGTGCACCCCAGTCTCTAACTTATGCTCTAAGTGTCCTTCTGCATCTTAGTCTAAAACCTCTGCTCTCTGCAACAGTCCTTCTGCACCCCAGTCTGCAACCTCTGCTCTCTTCAACAGTCCTTCTGCACTTCAGGCTCCAACCTCTGCTCTCTGCAACAGTCCTTCTGCACCCCAGTCTCCAAACTCTGCTCTCTGTAACAATCCTTCTTAACCTCAGTCTGCAAACTCTGTTCTCTGCAACAGTCTTTCTGCACCTCAGTCTCCAACCTATAATCTCTGTAACAGTACTTCTGCACTTCAGTCTCAAACCTCTGCTCTCTGTGGGATCCTTCGCCAACCCAGTCTCCCAACTGTGTTCTCTGTAATATTCCTTCTGCACACCAGTTTTCAGTCTCTTCTCTCTGCAAAGATCATTCTTAAACCCAGACTCCAACCTCTGCTCTCTGCAACAGTCCTTCTACACTTCAGTCTCCAACAACTAGTCTCTGCAACAGTCCTTCTGCACCACAGTCTGAAAACTCTGCTGTATGAAACGAACCTCCTGAACCTCAGTCTCCTACCTCTGCTCTCTTTTAAAATCCTTCTACACCTCAGTCTCCGACATCTGCTCTTTGTAAGATCAATATGAACCCCAGTCTCCAACATCTGCTCTCTGTAACAGTCCTTTTGCACCTCAGTCTCCAAACTTTGCTCTCTGCAACAGCCTTCTGCATCCCAGTTTGCAAACTCTGCTCTCTGCAACGATCTTTCTGGACCCCAGTCTCCAATGTCTGCTCTCTGCAACAGTCTTTCTGCACCACAGTCTCCAACCTCTTCTCTCTGTAAGATCTTTCTGCACTCCAGTTTCCAAACTCTGCTCTTTCTAACATTCCTTCTCTACCCTAGTCACCAACGTCAGCTTTCTGCAAGGGTCCTGCGGCAACCCAGTTACCAAAATCTGTCCTCTGCAACAGTCCTTCTGTACCGCATTCACCAAACTCTGGTCTCTGTAAAGGTCCTTCTGCACCCCAGTCTCAAAACTCTGCTTTCTGTATCAGGACTTCTGAACCCCAGTCTCCAACCTGTGCTCTCTGTGTCTATCCTTCTTCACCTCAGTCTCCAACTTGTGATTTCTGTAACACTCCTTCTGAACCCAAGTATCCCACCTCTGCTCTCTGTAACAGTCCTTCTATACGGTAGTCTCCAACCTCTGCTCCCCGTAAAGGTCCTTCTGCACCCCAAATTACAACCTCTGCTTTCTGTAACAGTCCTTCTGCACCTCAGTCTGAAACTTCTGCTCTCCACGATCCTTCTGCACCCTGGTCTCCAACCACTGCTCTCTGTAACAGTCCAACAGCACCTTAGTCTCCAACCTCTGCTATCTGTAAGATCCTTCAGCAACCCAGTCTTCAAAATCTGCTCTCTTTACCAGTCCTTCTGCACCCCAGTCTCCAACCTCTCCTCTCTGTAACAGGCCTTCTGCACGCAAGTCTCCAGCCTCTGCTCTCTGCAACGATCCTTCTGCACTCCTGTCTTTAACCTCTGCTCTCTGCAATGATCCTACTGCACCCCAGTCTCCAACCTCTGATATCTGCAACAGTCCTTCTGCACCACAGTCTGCTTCATCTGCTCTCTGTAACAGTCCTTTTGTACTGCAGACTCCAACCTCTGCTCTCTGTAACATTCCTTCTGGACCCCAATATTTCACCTCTGCTTTTGGTATCAGTACTTCTGCACCCCAGTCTCTAAACTCTGCTCTCTGTAACATTCATTCCGCACTTCAGTCTCCAATCTCTGCTCTCTATATCAGTCATTCTGCACCCCTGTTTCAAAACTCTGCTCTCTGAAACAGTCCTTCTGCACCTCTGTCTTCAACAACTGCTCTCTGGAACAGTCCTTCTATACCCCAGTCTCCATAATCTGCTCTGGCAACGAACCTTCTGCACCCCAGTCTTCAACGTCTGCTCTGCAACAGTCTCTCTACAACCCAGTCTCCAACCTCTGCTCTCTGGAAAATTCTTCTGTACCCCAGTGTCCAAATTCTGCTCTCTGTAACATTCCTTCTGCACCCCAGTCTCCAAACTCTGCTCTCTGCAATGGTCCCTCTGCACCCCAGTCTTCAACCTTATTCTCAACAACAGTTCTTCTGTATCGCAGTCTTCAACCACTGTTCTCCATAAGGGTCCTTCTTCACCCTAGTCTCCAAACTCTGCTTTCTGTATCAGTGCTTCTGCACCACAGTCTCCAAACTCTGCTCTCTGTAACAGTCCGTCTGCACTTCACTCTGTAACCTCTGCACTCTGCAACAATTCTTCTTCACCCCAGTCTTCAACCTCTGCACTCTGTAACAGTCCTTCTGTACTGCAGTCTCCAAACTCTGTTCACTGCAACAGTCCTTGTGAACCCCAATCTCCAACATCTGCTTTCTGCAACCGTTCTTCTGTACTTCAATCTGAAAACTCTGCTCTCTGCAATAATCTTTCTGCACCCGAGTCTCCAACCTCTGCTCTCTATAACAGTACTTCTGTACCTAAGTCTCCAACATCTGCTCTGTATCAGTTATGCACCCCTGTCTCCCATATCTACTCTCTGTAACAGTCCTTCTTCACCTCAGTCTACAATCTCTGCTCTGTGTAAGATCCTTCTGCAACCTTGTCTAAAAACTCTGCTCTCTGTAACAGTCCTTCTTCACCTAAGTCTCCAAACTCTGTTCTTTGCAACACTCATTCTGCACCCCAGTCGCCACCCTCTACTCTCTGTAACAGTCCTTCTGTACCATAGTCTTCAAACTCTTCTCTATCTAACGGTCTTTCTGCACCCCAGTCTCCAACCTCTGCTTTCTGTATCTGTCCTTCTGCACCCCAGTCTACAACCTCTGCTCTCTGTAACAGTCCTTCTGCACCTCATATCCCAACTCTACTATCTGCAACAGTCCTTATGCCCCGCAATCTCCAACCTCTGCTGTCTGCAAAATTTCTTCTGCACCCCATTCTGCAACGTGTGCTGTGTGTAACAGTCCTTCTGCAGCCAAGTCTCCACCTCTGCTCTCTGCAATGATCCTTCTGTACCTCAGTCTTAAAACTCTGCTCTCTGCAACAGTCATTCAGCACCCCAGTCTCCAAAATCTGTTCTGTGTAACAGTTCTTCTCCACCTCAGTCTTCAACCTCTAGTCTCTGCAAGAGTCCTTCTGCACCCCAGTCTTCAACATCTGCTCTCTAAACAGTCCTTCTGCACTTCAGTTTCCAAAATCTGCTCTCTGCAACAGTCCTTCTGAACTCCAATGTCCAAACCCTTCTCTCTGCAACTATCCTTCTGCACCGCAGTCTCCAACCTCTGCTCTCTGAAAGATCCTTCTGACCCCAGTTTTAAAACTCTGCTCTCTCTAATATTCTTTCTCCAAGCCAGTCTCCAACCTCTGCTTTCTGCAAAGGTCCTGATGCATCCCAGTCTCCAACCTCTGTGCTCTGCAACACTCCTTATTCTCCCCAGTCTCCAGACTCTGCTCTCTGTAACAGTCCTTCTGTACTGCAGTCTCCAAACTCTGCTCTCTGTAAAGGTCCTTTTGCACGCCAGTCTCCAACCTCTTCTTTCTTTGTCCTTCCATGTGAACCTCAGTCTCCAACCTCTGCTCTCTGCAAAAGTCCTTCTGCAACCCATTCTTCAACTTCTGCTCTCTGCAACAGTCCTTCTGAACAACAGTATCTAACATCTGCTCTCTGAAAAAGTCCTTTTGTACCCTAGTCTCCAACCTCTGCTCCCTGCAACAGTCCTTCTGTACTGCAGTCTCCAACTTCTGCTCTCTGCAACGATCTTGTGCACCCCAGTCTCCAACATCTGCTCTCTGCAAAAGTTCTTCTGCACCTCAGTCTGAAAATTTTGCTTTCTGCAACAATCCTTCTTCACCCAGACTTAAACATCTGCTCTCTGTAAGAGTCCTTCTGCACCTCAGTCTCCAACCTCTGCTCTCTATAACAGTCGATCTACACCTCAGTCTGAAACCTTTTCTCTCTACATGAACCATCTGAAACCCAGTCTCCAACCACTGCTCTCCGTAACATTCCTCCTGCACCTAAGTCTCCAAACACTGCTCTCTGTAAGATACTTCTGCCACCCAGTCTCCTAACTTTGCTTTCTATAACAGTCCTTCTTCACCCCAGTCTTTAACCTCTGCTCTATTTAATAGGCCTTGTGCACCCCAGTCTCCAAACCCTGCTCTATGTAACAGGCCTTCTGAACCCCAGTCTCCAAACTCTTCTCTCTGCAACAATCATTTTACACCTCAGTCTCCAAAATCTACTCTCTGTAAGATCCTTCTGCAACCAGTCTTCCAACTATGCCCTCTCTAACAGGCCTTCTGCACCCCAGTCTTCAAAGTCTGTTCTCTATAACAAGACTTCTGCACCCCAGTCTCCAAACACTGCTCTCTGCAACAGTCCTTCTGCGCCCCAGTCTCCAACATGTAGTCTCTGCAACATTGCTTCTGCACCTCAGTCTTAAAACGCTGTTCTCTGCTACGATCCTTTTGCACCTCAGTCTTCAAACTCTACTCTCTGTAACAGTCCTTCTGCACCTGGGTCCACAACATCTGCTCTCTGTTACATCCTTCTTCAACCCAGTCTCCAAACTCTGTGATCTGTAAGAGTCCTTCTGGAGCCCTTCTCCACACTCTGCTCTTCCTAACAGGCCTTCTGCAACCCAGTCTCTAAACTCTGCTCACTGTAACATTCTTTTTGAACCTCAGTCTCCAACCTCTCTTCTCTGCAATGATCCTTTTGCACCCCAGTCTCAAACGTCTCCTCTTCTCAACAGTCCTTCTGCACCTCAGTCTCTAAATTCTGCTCTTGGCAACAGTCCTCCTTCACCAAAGTCTCCAGCCTCTGCTCTCTGCAACAGTCCTTCTAAACCCTAGTCTTCAACCTGTGCTGTGTGTAACAGTCCTTCTGCACCCAAGTCTCCAACCTCTGCTCTCTGTAACAATCCTTCTGCACCCCAGTCTCCAACCTTTGCTCTCTGTAACAGTCCTTCTGCACCGTATTATGAAACATCTGCTCTCTGTTACAGTCTTTCTATACCGCAGTCTCCAACCTCTGCTCTCTGTAACAGTCCGTCTGTACCCCAATTTCCAACCTCTGTTTCTGTAACAGTCCTTCTGCACCTCAGTCACCAAACTCTGCTCTCTGTAACAGTCCTGCTGCAACTCAGTCTCCAACCTCTTCTCTCTGTTACAGTCCTTCTGCACCTCAGTCTGAAATCTCTGCTCTCTGCACGATTCTTGTCTAATAACTGCTCTCTGTAACATTCGTCCTCCACCACAGTCACCAACCATTGCTCTCTGTAAGATCCTTCTTCAACCCAGCATAAAAACTCTGCTCTCTATAAAAGTACTTCTGCAACCCAGTCTCCAACCTCTGCTCTCTGTAACAGTCCTTCTGAACGTCCGTCTGCAACCTCTGCTCTCAGTATCGGTCCTTCTGCACCCCAGTCTCACACCTCTGCTTTCTGTATCATAATTCTTCACCCCAGTTTCCAAAAATTGTTCTGTATAACAATCCTTCTGCATCTCAGTCTCCAACCTCTGCTCTCTGAAATAGTCTTTCTGCACCCCAGTCTCCAACCTCTTCTTTCTGCAACATTCCTTCTACACCCCAGTCTCTAACCTGTGCTCTCTGTAACAGTCCTTCTGCACTGCAGTCCCCCACCTCTTCTCTCTGTAACGATCCTCCAGCAGCCCAGTCTCCACCTCTACTCTCTTCAATGATTCTTCTGCAACTCAGTCTCCAACTTCTACTCTCTTCATTGATTCTTCTGCACCCCAGACTCCACCTCTGCTCTCTGTAACTGTTTTTCTTCAAATCAATCTCCAAACTCTGCTCTCTGCAACCGTCCTTCTGCACCCCTGTCTCTAACCTCTGCTCTCTGCAACGATCCTTATGCACCCCAGTCTCTAACATCTGCTCTCTGTAACATTCCTTCTGCAACCCTGTCTGCAAAGTCTCCTCTCCTGAACACTCCTTCTTCACCCCAGTCTCCAACCTCTGTTTTCTGTAAGGTCCTGCTGCACCCCAGTTTCCAAACTCTGCTCTGTAACATGCTTCTCCAACCCAGTCTACAACCTCTGCTTTCCTCAACGGTCCTGATGCAACCCAGTCTACAACATTTGTTCTCTGCAACAGTCCTTCTACTTTCCAGTATCAAACCTCTGCTCTCTGTAACAGTCCTTCTGTACCATAGTCTTCAACCTCTGCTTTCTCTAACGGTCCTTCTGCACCCCAGTCGCAAACATCTGCTTTCTGTATAAGTCCTTCTGAACCACGGATTCCAACCTCTGCTTTCTGTAACAGTCCTTCTGCACCTTTGACTCCAACCTCTGAACTCTGCAACCTTACTTCTGCACCCCATTCTCTAACCTCTGCTCTCTGTAACAGTACTTCTGTACTACAGTTTCCAACCTCTGCTCTCTGTAACGGTTCTTCTACACCCCAGTCTCAACCTCTGCTTTCTGTATCAGTAATTCTGCACCCCAGTTTCCAAACTTTGCTCTCTGTAACATTCTTTCTGCACCTCAGTCTCCAACCTCTGCGCTCTGCGACAGTTCTTCTGCACCCCAGTCTCTAAACTCTGCTCTCAGCAACAGTTCTTCTGCACCCCAGTCTCAAACCTCTGCTTTCTATATCAGTCCTTCTGAATCCCAGTCTCCAAACTCTGCTCTCTGTAACAGTTATTCTGCACCTCAGTCTCCAAATTCTGCTCTCTTCAACAGTCCTCTGGACCCAACTATTTCCACACCTGCACCTTGCAACAGTCCTTCTTCACCTCATTCTCCCACCTCTGCAATTTGCAACAGTCTTTCTGTACACCAGTCTCCAACTTCTTCTCTCTGTAACAATCCTCCTGCACCTCAGTCTTCAACCTATGCTCTCTGTAAGATCCTTCTGCAACTCAGTCTCCAAACTCTGCCCTCTGTAACACTCGTTCTGCATCCTTTCACCAAACTCTGCTCTCTATAACAGGCCTTCTGCACCGCAGTCTCCAACCTCTGTTCTCTGTAACAGTCCTTCTGCACCCCAGTATCAAACCTCTGCTCTCTGCAAAGATCCTTCTGCACCCGAGTCTTCAAGCTCTGTAATCTCCAACAGTCTTTCTGCACCTGAGTATGAAAACTCGTTTCTCTGCAATGATCCTTCTGCACCCCAGTCTCAAAACTCTGCTCTCTTTAACAGTCTTGTTCCACCTCAGTCTCCAACCTCTGCTCTCAGTAAGATCCTTCTGCAACCCTGTCTCCAAACTCTGCTCTCTGTAATAGTCCTTCTGCACCCCAGTCTACAACCTATGCACTCTGCCACAGTCTTTCTAAATCCCAGTTTCCAACCTCTTCTGTCTGCAACAGTCCTTCTGCACCCCAGTATCCGACTTGTGTTCTCTGTAAAAATCTTTCTGCACCTCAGTTTCCAAACTCTGACCTCTGCAATGGTCCTATTGAACCCCAGTCTCTAGCCTCTGCTCTCTGCAACGATCCTTCTGCACCCCAGTCTCCAACATCTGCTCTCTGCAACAATCCTTGTGTACATCAGTCTGAAAACTCTGATCTCTGCAAGGATCCTTGTGCACCACAGTCTCTAAACTCTTCTTTCTGTAACAGTCATTCTGCAACTCAGTCTCCAACCTCTGCTCTCTGTAACAGTCCTTCTGAACCCCAGTCTCCAACCTCTGCTCTCTGTAAGATTCTTCTACACCACAGTTTCCAAACTCTGCTTTCTGTAACATTTCTTCTCCACCCCAGTCTCCAACCTCTGCTCTCTGCAAGGGTCCTTCTGCACGACAATCTCCAACCTCTGGTCTCGGCAACAGTCCTTCTGCACCCCAGTATCCAAACTCTGCTCTGGGTATCATTTCCTTTTCACCTCAGTCTCCAACCTCTGCTTTATGTGAGATCTTTCTGCAACAAAGTCTCAAAACTCTGCTCTCTGTAACAGTCCTTATGCACCCCAGTCTCAAACCTGTGCTCTGTGCAACAGTTCGTCTGCACTACAGTCTCCTACCTCTGCACTCTGAAAGATCCTTCTGCACCCCAGTCTCCAAACTCTGATCTCCATAACAGTCCTTCTTCACCCCACTCTCGAAACTCATCTTTCTGTAACAATCTTTCTGCACCTCAGTCTCCAACATCTGCTCTCTGCAACGGTTCTTCTGCACCTCATTCTCCAACCTCTGTTGTCTGCAAGAGTCTTTCAGCATGTCAGTCTCCAACCTCTGCTCACTGCAAAAATCCTTCTGCACCCCAGTCTCCAACCATTGCTCTCGGTAACATTTCTTCTGAACCTCAGTCTCCAACCTCTGCTCTATGTTAGATACTTCTGTCAAACAGTCTCCAATCTCTGCTCTCTGTAACAGTCCTTCTGCATCCCAGTCTCCAACCTCTGTTCTGTGCAACAGTTCCTCTGCACCCCAATCTCCAATGTCTGCTCTCTGTTAGTTCTTCTGCACCCCAATCTCAAAACTCTGATCTGTGTAACAGTCCTTTTTCACCCCACTCTCAAACCTCTGCTCCCTGCAACAATTGTTCTGCACCCCAGTCTCCAACTTCTGCTCTCTGAAACAGTTTTTCTGCACCCCAGTCTTTAACATCTACTCTCTGAAACAGTCCTACTGTATCTCATTCTCCCACCTCTGCACTCTGCAACAGTTTTTCTGTACCCTGGTCTCCAAACTCTGCTCTCTGTAACAGTCCTTCTGTACTGCAGTCTCCAACCTCTGCTCTCTGTGAGGTTCATTCTCGGCCCAAGTCTCCAACATCTGTTTTCTGTACCAGGCCTTCCGCACCCAAGTCTAAAACCTCTGCTCTCTATAACAGTCCTTCTGCACACCAGTCTACAACCTCTGCTCCCTGCAACAATCCTTCTCCACCCAAGACCCCAAGTTCTTCTCTCTTTAACACTCTTTCTGCACCCCAGTCTCGAACATCTGCTCTCTGCAACAGTCATTCTGCACCTCAGTCTGAAAACTCTGCTCTCTGAAACAATTATTCTGCACCCCAGTCTCCAACCTCTGCTCTCTGTAGTAGTCTTTCTACACGTCAGTCTCCAAACTCTGCTCTCTATAATATCCTTCCGCACACAAGTCTCCAAACTGAGATATATGTAACCGGCCTTCTGCACCCCAGTCTCCAACCTCTGCTCCCTGCAAGAATCATTCTGCACCACTGTCTCCAAGTTCTGCTCTCTGAAAGAGTCCTTCTGTACCCCACTCTCGAACATCTGCTCTCCGCAACAGTCCTGCTGCACCTAAGTCTGAAAACTCTGCTCTCTGCAACAATCATTCTGCAACCCAGTCTTCAACCTCTGCTCTCTGTAACAGTCCTTCTGCACCTCAGTCTCCAAACTCGGCTCTCTATAATATCGTTCTGACAACCAGTCTCCAAACTGTGATATCTGTAACAGGCCTTCTGCACCCCAGTCTTCAACCTCTGCTCCCTCCAAGAATCCTTCTGCACCACTGTCTCCAAGTTCTGCTCTCTGAAAGAGTCCTTCTGCAACCCACTCTTGAACATCTGCTCTCTGCAGCAGTCCTTCTGCACCTAAGTCTGAAAACTCTTCTCTCTGCAACAATCATTCTTAAACCAAGTCTTCAAACTCTGCTCTCTGTAACACTCCTTCTGCTCCTCAGTCTTCAAACTCTGCTCTCTATAATATCTTCTGCACACAAGTCTACAAACTATGATATCGGTAACAGTCCTTCTGCACCCCAGTCTCCAACATCTGCTCTCTTTAACAGGCCTTCAGCACGCCAGTCTCCAAACTCTACTCTCTGTAACACGCCTTCTTTACCCCAGTCTCTAAACTCTTCTCTCTGAAATGATCATTCAGCACCTCAGACTCCAACCTCTGCTCTCTGCAACAGTCCTTCTGCACCTCAGTCTCCAAACTCTGCTCTCTGTAAGATCCTTCTGCACCCCAGTCTTCAAACTCTGCTCTCTTTAACAGTCCTTCTGCACCCCAGTATCTAACCTCTGCTCTCTGTAACAAAACTTCTGCACCCCAGTCTCCAACCTCTGCTCTCTGTAACAGTCCTTCTATACCTCAGTCTCCAGTCTCTGCTCTCTGTAACGGTCCTACCGCACCCAAGTCTCCAAACTCTGCTTTGTGTATCAGTCATTCTGCAACCCAGTCTCCAAACTCTGCTCTCTGTAACAGTCCTTGTGCACCCCAGTCACAAATCTATGCTCTCTTCAACATTTCTTCTGCACCCCAGTATCCAACCAATGCTCTCTGTAACTGTCCTTCTGCACCAGAGTCTCCAACCTCTTCTCTCTTTAACATCCCTCTGCACCTCAGTCTCCAACCTCTGCTCTCTGCAATGATACTTCTGCACCGCAGTCTTCAATCTCTGCTCTCTGTAACAGTCCTTCTGCACCTCAATCTCTAACCTCTGCTCTCTGTAAAAATCTTTCTGCAACTCAATCTGCAACATCTGCTCTCTGTAACAGTCCTTCTGCAACTCAGTATCCAACCTCTGCTCTCTGTAATGATACTTCTGTACCTCAGTCTCCAACCAATTCTCCATGGAGCAGGCCTTCTGCACTGCAGTCTCTAACCTCTGTTTTCTGTATCAGTTCTTCTGCAACCCAGTCTTCAAGCTCTACTCTCTGTTACAGTCCTGCTGCACCCGAATCAAAACTCTGCACTCTGTAACAATCTTTCTGAACCCCAGTCTAAAAACTCTGCTCTCTTTAACAGTTCTTCTGAACCAGAGTCTCCAAACTCTGCTCTCTGTAAAACTCTTATGCAACCCAGTCTCCATCCTCTTCTGTCTTTAAGAATCCTTCTGCACCCCAGTCTCCAACCTCTGCTCTCTGTAAAAGTCCTTCTGCACCTCAGTCTCCAACCTCTGCTCTCTGTAATGATTCTTCTGCACCTCAGTCTCAAAACTCTGCTCTCTGTAACAGTTTTTCTGCATCTCAGTCTCCAACATCTGCTCTCTGCAATGATCCTTCTTCTCCCCAGGCTCCACCCTCTGCTCTCTGCAATGGTCCTTCTGCACCCCAGTCTCTGAACTCTGCTCTTTATAACAATCTTTCTGTACCGCAGTCTCCAAACTTTTCTCTCTGTAACGGTCCTTCTGCACCCCAATTGCCAAACTCTTCTTTCAATAATAGTGCTTCTGCACCTCAGACTCCAACTTATGCTCTCTGTAACAGTCCATCTGCACCTCAGTCTGAAACCTCTGCTCTCTGCCACGATCCTACTGTACCCCAGTCTATGAACTGTGCTATCTGTAACAGTCTTTTTGCACCCCAGTCTCCAACCTCTGCTCTCTGTAAAACGCCTTCTGCACTCCAGTTTCCAAACTCTGCTCTCTGTATCAGGCCTTCTGCACTCCAGTCTCCAACGTCTTCTCTCAGCAATGATCTTTCTGCACCTCAGTTTCCAACCTCTACACTCTGCAACAGTTATTCTGCACCGCAGTCTCCAACCTCTGCTCTCTGTAAGATTCTTCTGCACCTCAGTCTCCAACCTTTGCTCTCTGTATAAGTACATATGCACCCCAGTCTCAAAATTCTTCTCTCTGTAACAATCTTAGGCACCTAAATTTCCAACTTCAGCTCTCTGCATCGGTCATTCTGCACCCCAGTCTCCAAACATTGTTCTCTGCAACAGTCCTTCTGCACCACAGTCTCCAAAGTCTGCTTTCTGTATCAGTTCTTCTGTACCCCAGTCTCCAACCTCTGCTCTCTGTAACAGTCCTTCTGCACCTTAGTCTACAACATCTGCTCTCTGTAACAGTCCTTCTCCAACCTAGTCTCCAACCTCTACTCTCTGCAACATTTCTTCTGGACCCAAGTCTCCAACCTGTTCTCTCTGTAACTGTCCTTCTGCACCCCAGTCTCCAACATCTGCTCTCTGTATGTATCGTTCTCCACCATATTCTCCAAACTCTGCTCTCTTCAACCATCATTCCGCACCTCAGTCTCCAACCTCTGCTCTCTGCAACGATCCTTATGCACCCCAGTCTTCAACCACTGGTCTCTGTAACAGTCCTTATGCAGCTCAGTCTCCAACCTATGCTCTCTGTAAGATACTTTTGCACACCAGTATACAACATCTGCTCTCTGCAATGATCCTTTAGAACCCCAGTCTCCAACCTCTGCTCCCTGTAACAGTCCTTCTGTAAAGCAGTTTCCAAACTCTGCTCTCTGTAACGGTACTTCTACACCCCAGTCTCCAACCTCTACTTTCTGTATTAGTCTTTCTGCACCACAGTCTCCAAACTCTGCTCTCTGTAACAGTTCTTCTGCACCTCAGTCTCCAAACTCTACACCCTGCAACAGTCCTCTGCACCCCAGTCTCCACCCTCTGCTCTCGTTAACAGTTCTTCTGCACCCGAATCTCCAAATTCTGCTCTCTGTAACACTCTTTCTGCACTCCAATCTCCACCCTGTGATCTCTGTAACAATTCGTCTGGACATCAGTCTCCAACATCTGCTCTATACAACGTTCCTTCTGCTCCTCAGTCTCCAAACATTACTCTCTGTAAAAGTCCTTCTGCACCTCAGTCTCCAAACTCTGCTCTCCGTAAGATCCTCCGCAACCAATTCTCCAAACTCTGCTCTCTGTAACAGTCCTTCTGCACCCCAATCTCAAAAGTTTACTCTCTGTAACAGGCCTTCTGCACCCCAGTCTTATAACTCTGCTATCTTTAATAGGCCTTCTGCACCCAAGTCTTCAACCTCTGCTCTCTGCAGCGATCCTTCTGCACCCCAGGATCCAACATCTGCTCTCTGCAACAGTACTTCTGCACCTCAGTCTGAAAACGCTGTGCTCGGCAACAATCCTTCTGCACCCCAGTCTTAAACCTCTGCTCTTGTAACACTTCTTCTGCACCTCTGTCTCCAAAATGATCTCTGTAAGATCCTTCTGCAACCCAGTCTCGAAACTGTGCTATCTTTAACAGTCCTTCTGCACTCCAGTCTCCAACGTCTGCTCTCTGCAACAGTACTTCTACACCCCAGTCTCCAACCTCTGCTCTCTGCTACAGTCCTTCTGCACCCCGGTCTCCAACCTCTGCTCTCGGCAACATTTCTTCTGCACCCCAGTCTCCAACCTTGCTCTCTGAAACTATCCTACTGCACCCTGGTCCTCAAACTCTGCTCTCTGTAGAAATCCTTCTGCATTCCAGTCTCCCACATCTGCTCTCTGCAATGGTCCTTTTGCATCCTAGTCTCCAAACTCTGCTCTCTGTAACAGTCCTTCTGTACAGCAGTCTTCAACCTCTTCTCTCTATAACGGTCCTTCTACACCCCAATTTCCAAACTCTGCTCTCTGTAACAGTCCTTCTAAGCCTCAGTCTGAAACTTCTGCTCTCTGCAACAATCCTTCTAAACCCCAGTCTCCAAACTGTGCTATCTGTAAAAATCCTTATGCACCCCAGTCCCCAACATCTGCTCTCTATAACAGGTCTTCTGCAATCTAGTCTCCAAACTCTGCTCTTTGTAACAAGCCTACTGCACCCCACTCTCCAACCTCTGCTCTCTGCAAGGATCATTCTTCACCTCAGTCTCCAACCTCTGCTCTCTGCAACAGTCCTTCTGCACCCCAGTCTCCAACCTCTGCTCTCTGTAACAATCCTTCTGCACCTCAGTCTCCAACCTCTTCTCTCTGCAACGGTTCTTCTGCACCCCAGTCTCCACACTCTGTTCTCTGAAACAGTCCTTCTGCACCCCAGTCTCCAAATTCTGCTCTCTGCAACAGTCCTTCTGCACCACAGTCTCCAACCTCTGCTCTCTGCTACAGTACTTCTGCAATCCAGTCTTCAACATCTGCTCTCTGTATCGGTCCTTTAGCACCTCAGTCTCCAACCTCTGCTCTCTGCAGCAGCCCTTTTACACCCCAGTAACCCAAATCTGCTCTGTGTAACGATCCTTCTGCACCTTAGTTTCCAACCTCTTCTCTCTGCAACGATTCTTCTCCACCCAAGTCTCCAATTCTGCTCTCGGCAACTGTCCTTTAGCACCCAAGTCTCCAACCTCTGATCTCTGTATCAGTTCTTCTGCACCACAGTCTCTAAACTTTGCTCTCTGCCAAAGTCCTTATGCACCCAAGTCTGCTGTCTGCAACATTTCCTCTGCACCCCAGTCTCCAACCTGTGCTCTCTGTAACAGTCCTTCTGCACCCCAGTCTCCAACATCTGCTCTCTGCAATGATTTTTCTTCTATCCAGTCTCCAATCTCTGCTCTCTGTAAAAGTCCTTTTGTATCGCGGTCTCCAACCTCTTCTCTTTGTAACGGTCCTTCTGCCCCTCAATTGCCAAACTCTGTTTTCTGTAACAGTCCTTCTGCACCCCAGTCTCCAAACTCTTCTCTCTGCAACAATCTTTCTAAACCTCAGTCTCCAATCTCTGCTCTCTGTAAAAGTCATTCTGCACCTCAGTCTCCATACTTTGCTCTCTGTAATTGTCCTTCTGCACCCCAGTCTCCAATCTCTGCTCTCTGTAACAATCCTTCTTCACCCCAGTCTCCAATATCTGCTCTCTCTAACAGGTTTTCTGCAACCCTGTCTCCAAACTCTGGTCTCTGTAACTGGCCTTCTACACCTCATTCTTTAACCTCTGCTCTCTGGAAAAGTCCTTCTACACCCCAGTCTCTAACCTCTGCTCTCTGCAACGATCCTTCTGCATCCCAGTCTCTAACGTCTGCTCTCTGTAAGATCTTTTTGCACCCCGTTTTCCAAACTTTTCTCTTTGTAACAGTCATTCTGCACCTCAATCTCCAACATCATCTTACTGCAACGGCCCTTGTGCACCTCAGTATCCAACCTCTGTTCTCTGCAGCTGTCCTTCTACACCCCAGGCTACAAACTCTGCTCTCTGTAAAAGTCCTTCTGCACCCCAGTTTCCAAACTCTAGTTTCCGTATCAGTTATATTGCACCCCAGTCTAAAACCTCTGCTCTCTGTTACAGTTCTTCTGAACCTCAGTCTCCAACCTCTGTTCTCTGCAACAGTCCATCTGCACCCCAGTTTCCAACCTCTGCTCTTTGCAAACGTCTTATTATACCCCAGTATCCAACATCTGCTCTCAGCAATGATCTTTCTGCATCCCAGTCTCCAACGTCTTCTCTTTGCAATAGTCCTTCTACACCTCAGTCTCCAACATCTGCTCTCTGCTACAGTCCTTCTGCACCCCAGTCTCCAACCTCTGCTCTCTGCAACATTTCTTCTGCATGCCAGTCTCCAACCTGGTCTCTCTGAAACTATCCTACTGCACCCTGGTCTCCAAACACTGCTCTCTGTAGAGATCCTTCTGCACTTAAGACTCCAACTTCTGCTCTCTGCAACAATCCTTCTGCATCCTAGTCTCCAACCTCTGCTCTCTGCATCAGTCCTTCTGCACCGCAGTCTCCAAGCTCTACTCTCTGTAACAGTCCTTCTGCACATCAGTGTCCAACCTCTGCTCTCTGTAAGGATCCTTCTGCACCTCATGTCTAAACTCTTCTCTCTGTAACAGGCCTTCTGCACCACAGTCTCCAACCTCTGCTTTCTGTAACAGTTCTTCTGAACCCCAATCTCCAAACTCTGCTTTATGTAACACTCCTTCTGCACCCCAGTGTCCCTCCTC
Source organism: Ictidomys tridecemlineatus (assembly GCF_052094955.1). Classification (NCBI taxonomy): domain Eukaryota; kingdom Metazoa; phylum Chordata; class Mammalia; order Rodentia; family Sciuridae; genus Ictidomys; species Ictidomys tridecemlineatus. The sequence continues at coordinate 158,491 of NW_027526110.1, forward strand.
TGCTCTCTGTAAGAATCCTTTGACACTCCTGTCTCCAACCTCTCCTCTCTGTAAAAGTCCTTCTGTACCTCATCATCCCACCTCTGCAATCTGTAACGGTCCTACTGCACCCCAGTCTTCATCCTCTGCTCTCTGAATCAGTCCTTCTGCACACAAGTCTCCAAACTCTGCTCTCTGCAACATTTCTTCTACACCCCAGTCTCCAACCTGTGCTCTCTGTGACAGTCCTTCTGCACCCTAGTCTCCAACATCTGCTCTCTGTAATAATCCTATTGCACCTCTGTCTCCAACGTGTGCTCTCTGTAACTCTCCTTCGCACCCCAGTCTCCAAACTTTGCTCACTGTAACAGTCCTTCTGTACCGCAGTCTCCAACTTCTTTTCTCTATAATGGTACTTCTTCAACCCAATTTCCAACCTCTGTTTTCTGAAACAGTCCTTCTGATCCTCAAACTCCAACCTCTGCTCTCTGTAACAGTCCTACTAAGCCACAGTCTGAAACCCCTGCTCTCTGCAACAATCTTTCTAAACCCCAGTTTTCAAACTGTGCTATCTGTAACAATTCTTCTGCACCCAAGTCTTCAACCTCTTCTCTCTACAATGATTCTTCTGCAACTCAGTCTCCAACCTCTGCTCTCTGCAACAGTTCTTCTACACCCCAGTCTCCAACCTCTGCTTTCTGTGAGATCCTTCTCCACCCCATTCTCCAAACTTTTCTCTCTGTAACAATCATTCTGCACCTCAGTCTCCAACCTCATCTCTCTGCAACTGCCCTTCTGCACCCCAGTATCCAACCTCTGTTCTCTGCAGCAGTCCTTCTGCACCCCAGGCTAAAAAAATCTGCTCTCTGTATCAATCCTTCTGCACCCTAGTCTCCAAACTCTACTTTCCGTATCAGTTATTCGGCACTCCAGTCTGAAACCTCTGTTCTCTGTATCAGTCCTTCTGCACCTCAGTCTCAAAACTCTTCTCTCCGCAACAGTCCTTCTGCACCCCTGTCTCAAACTGCTGCTCTGTGCAAAAGTCCATCTACACACCAGTGTCCAACCTCTGCTCTCTGCAACAATCCTTCTGCATCCCAGTCTCCAACGTCTGCTCTCTGCAACAGTCCTTCTGCACCCCAATCTCCAACCTCTGCTCTCTTCAACATTTCTTCTGCACCCTAGTCTCCAACCTCTGCTCTCTGTAACTATCCTACTTTACCCCGGTATCCAAACTCTGCTCTTTGTAGAGATCCTCCTGCACCTAAGTTTCCAACCTCTTCTCTCAGCAATGATCCTTGTGCACCTCAGTCTCCAACGTCTCTTCTCTGAAACAGTCATTCTGACCCCAGTCTCCAGCCTCTGCTCTCTGTATCATCTTTCTCCACCCCAGTTTCCAAACTCTGCTGTAGGTGACATTCTTTCTGCACCCCAGTATCCACCCTCTGCTCTTTGTAACAGTACTTCTGTACCGCAGTCTCCAATCTCTGCTCACTGCAACATTTCTTCTGCACCCCAGTCTCCAAACTGTGCTCTCTGTAACTGTCTTTTTGACCCCAGTCTCCAACCTCTGCTCTCTGTGACGATCCTTCTGCACCTCAGTCACCAACGTCTGCTTTCTGCAACGATCCTTCTGAACCACAGTTTCCAAACTCTGCACTCTGTAACAGTCCTTCTACACCTAGTCTCCAACCTCTTCTCTCTTTAGCAATCCTTCTGCACCTCAGTCTCCAAACTCTGCTCTCTGTAACAGTCCTTCTGCCCCTCAGTCTTCAAACTCTGCTCTCTGTAATAGGCTTACTGCACCCCAGTCTCCAACCTCTGCTCTCTGTAACAGTTCTTCTGCACCTTAATCTCGAAACTCGGCTCTCTATAACAGTCTTCTAAACCGCAGTCTCTAACCTCTTTTCTCTGCAACGATCATTCTGAACCTCAGTCTTCAACCTCTGCTCTCTGCAACAGTTATTCTGCACCCCAGTCTCCAGACTCTGGTCTTTGTGAGATCCTTTTGCATCACTTTCTCAAAACTCTCCTCTCTGTAACAGTCCTTCTGCACCCCAGTATCCAAAGTTTGCTCTCTGTAAAAGTCCTTCTGCACCTCAGTCTTCAACCTTTGCTCTCTGTAATGGTCCTTCTGTAACGCAGTCTCCAACCTCTGCTCTCTGTATCAATCCTTCTTCACCTCAGTCTCCATTGTCTGCACTCTGTAACAGTCCTTCTGCACCCTAGTCTCCAACATCTGCTCTCTACAATGGTCCTTCTGCACCAAAGTCTTCAAACTCTGCTCTCTCTAACAGTCTTTCTGTACTGCAGTATCCAAACTCTTCTCTCTATAACGGTCCTGATGCACCCCAATTGCCAACCTCTGCTTTCTGTAACAGTGCTTCTTCACCTCAGATTCCAACCTCTGCTCTCTGTATGAGTCCTTCTAAGCCTCAGTCTGAAACCTTTGCTGTCTCCAACAATCCTTCTGCACCCCAGTCTCCAACCTCTACTCTCTGTAACAGGTCTTCTTCACCCCAGTCTCCAAACTCTGGTCTCTGTAACAGGCCTTCTGCACCCTAGTCTCCAACCTCTTCTCTCTGAAACGATCCTACTGCACCTCAGTATCCAACATCTGCTCTCTGCAACAGTCCTTCTAAACCGCAGTCTCCAACCTCTGCTCTCTGCAATGATACTTCTGCATCCCAGTCTTCAACAACTGCTCTCTGCAACAGTCCTTCTGCACCACACTCTACAACGTCTGCTCTCTGCTTCAGTACTTCTGCACCCCAGTCTCCAACCTCTGCTCTCTGCAGCATTTCTACTGCACCCAAGTCTCCAACCTGTCCTCTCTGTAACTGTCCTGCTGCACCCCAGTCTCCGACCTCTGCTCTCTGTAGCGATCTTTCTGCACCTCATTTTCCAACCTCAGCTCTCTGCAACGATCCTTCTGCACCCCAGTCTCCATCCTCTGCTCTCTGCAACAGTCCTTTTGCACCCCAGTCTCCAACTTTTCCTCTTTGTAAAAGTCCTGCTGCACCTCATTCTCCCAGTTCTGCAATCTGTAACAGTCCTTCTGCACCCCAGTCTCAAAACTCTGAACTCAGAAATGATCGTTCTGAATCTCAGTCTCCAACCTCTGCTCTCTTTAATAGTCTTTTTGCACCCCAGTCTCCATCATCTTCTCTCTGCAACGATCCTTCTTCGTTCCAGGCTCCAACCTCTGCTCTCTGCAACGGTCCTTCTGTATCACAGTTTCCAAAATATTCTCTCTGTAGCAGTCCTTCTGCACCTCAGTCTCGAAACTCTGCTCTATGAAACAGTCCTTCTGCACCCCTGTCTCCAACCTCTGCTCTCAGTAACAGTTCTTGTGCACCCCAATCTCCAAACTCTGCTCTCTGTAACACTCCTTTTGCACCCCAGTCTCTACCCTCTTCTCTCTGTAAAAGTCTTTCTGCGCCTCAGTTTCCAAAATCTTCTCTCTGTAGCAGTCCTTCTGCACCTCAGTCTCGAAACTGCTCTATGAAACAGTCCTTCTGCACCCCTGTCTCCAACCTCTGCTCTCTTTAACAGTTCTTGTGCACCCCAATCTCCAAACTCTGCTCTTTGTAACACTCCTTTTGCACCCCAGTCTCTACCCTCTACTCTCTGTAAAAGTCTTTCTGCGCCTCAGTTTCCAACCTCTGCTCTCTGTAATATCCTTCTGCACCCCAGTCTCCAAACTCTGCTCTCTGTAACAGGCCTTCTGCACCCAGGTCTCAAACTTCTGTCTTATAACAATCCTTCTGCACCCCAGTCTCAAAATTTTGCTCTCTACAACTATCTTTCTGCACCCCAGTGTCCAACCTCTGCTCTCTGTAACAGTCCTGCTGCACCTCGGTCTACAACCTCTGCTCTTTGTAAGATCCATTTGCAACCTTGTCTAAAAACTCTGCTCTTTATAGGAGTTCTTCTGCACCCCAGTCTCCAACCTCTGCTCTCTGTAACAGGCGTTTTGAACCCAAATCTCCCACCTCTACTCTCAGTAACAGTCCTTTTGCACATCAGTCTCCAACTTCTGCTCTCTGCAACAGTCCTTTTGCACCTCAGTCTCCAAACTCAGCTCTCTGCATTGATCCTTCTGGACATCAGTCTCGAAACTCTACTCTCTGTAACACTCCTTCTGCACCTCAGTCTGAAACTTCTGCTGTCTGCAAAGATCCTTCTGCACACCAGTCTCCAACATCTGCTCTCTGCAACAGTGCTTGTAAACCACAGACTCCAAACTCTGCTCTCTTCAACAGTTCTTCTGCACCCAAGGCTCCAACTTCTGTTCTCTGTAACACTCCTTCTCCACCCCAATCTCAAACTTCTGCTGTCTGCAAAGATCCTTCTGCACACCTGTCTCCAACATCTGCTCTCTGCAGCAGTCCTTCTGCACCCCTGTCTCCAACCTCTGCTCTCTGCAACAGTCGTATTGCAACTAAGTCTGAAAACTCTTTTATCTGCAACGATCCTTCTGCACCCAGTCTTCAAACTCTGCCCTCTGTAATACTCCCGTTGCAACTCAGTCTCAAAACTCTGCTCTCTGTAAGATCCTTCTGCAACCCTGACTACAAACTCTGCTCTCTGTAACAGTCGTTCTGTATCCCAGTCTCTAATCTCTGCTCTCTGCAAAAGTGCTTGTAAACCCCAGTTTCCAAACTCTGCTCTCTGCAACAGTCCTTCTGCACCCCAGGCTCCATCTTCTGTTCTCTGTAACAATCCTACTTCACCTCAGTTACCAAACTCTGATCTCTGCAAAGGTCCTTCTGCACCACAGTTTCCAACCTCTCCTCTCTGTAACAATCTTTCTGCACACCAGTCTCCAGACTCTACTCTCTACTACAATCTTTTTGCACACCAGTGTCAAACCTCTGCTCTCTGCAAAAGTCTTTCTGCAACCCAGTCTCCAACATCTGCTCCCTGCAACAGTCCTTCTGCACCTCAGTCAGACAACTCTGCTCTCTGCAACGATTCTTGTGCACCCCAGTCTCCAAACTCTGCTTTCTGTAATAGTCTTTCTGCACATCAGTCTCCAACCTCTGCTCTCTGTAAGATTCTTCTGCAACCCAGTTTAGAAATTCTTCTCTCTGTAATATTCCTTCTGCTCCCCAGTCTCCAACCTCTGCTCTCTGTAACAGTCCTTCTGCCCCGCAGTCTCCAAACTCTGCTCTCTGTAACAGTTTTTCTGTCCCGCAGACTCCAAACTCTGCTACCTGTAAGGGTTTTTCTGCACGCCAGTCTACAACTTCTGCTCTCTGTAATAATCCTTCTGCACCCCAGTTTCCAACCTCTGCTCTCTGCAATGATCTTTTTGTACCCCAGACTCCAACATGTGCTCTCTGCAAAAGTCCTTCTGCACCCCAGTCTTCAACATCTGCAGTCTGCAACATTCTACCTGAAGCTCAGTGTGAGAACTCTGCACTCTGCAACGATCCTTGTGCACCCCAGTCTCCCAAACCTGCTTTCTGTAACAGTCCTTCTGCACCTCAGTCTCCAAAATCTGCTCTCTGTAACAGTGCTTCTTCACCCCACTCTTCAATCTCTATGCTGTGTAAGATCCTTTCGAACCCCAGTTTCCAAATCTGCTCTCTGTAACACTCCTTCTGCTCCCCAGAATCCAACCTCTGCTCTCTGTAACAGTCCTTCTGCTCCCCAGTCTCCAAAGTCTGCTCTCTGTAACAGTCCTTCTGCTCCTTAGTCTCCAACTTCTTCTCTGTAACAGTCCTTCTGTACTGCAGTCCTCAACCTCGGCTGTCTGCAATGATCCTTCTGCACCCCAGTCTCCAACCTCTCTTTTCTGTATTATTTATTCTGCACCACAGTTTCCAAACTCTTCTCTCTGTAACATTTCTTCTGCACCTCTCTTCTCAACCTCTGCTCTCTGCAACAGTTCTTCTGCACACCAGTCTCAAACTTATGCTCTCTGCAACAGTTCTACTACAACCCAGACTCCAAGGTCTCCACTGTGTAACAGTCCTTCTCCACACCAGTCTTCAACCTCTACTCTCTGTAACAGTCCTCCTGTAGTGCATTCTCCAAAATCTTCTCTCTGTAACGCTTCTTCTGCTCCCCAGTGTTCATCCTCTGCTTTCTGTATAAGTCTTTCTGCACCCTAGTCTCCAACCTCATTTCTCTTTAAAAGTCCTTTTTGCACCTCAGTTTCCAAACTCTGCTCTCTGCAACAGTACTTCTGCACCCCAGTCTCCAACATTTGCTCTCTGTAACAATCTTTCTGCACCTCAGTCTCCAAACACTGCTCTCTACAATGGTCCTTCTGAACCTCAGTTTCTAAACTCTACTCTCTGTATCAGTCCTTCTGCACCTCAGTCTCCAACATATTCTCTCTGTAAGATCTTTCTGAAACCCAGTCTGTAAACTCTGCCCTCTGGAACAGTCCTTCTGCACACCTTTTCCAACCTCTGTTCTCTGTAACAGTTCTTCTGCACCCCAGTCTCCAGTATCTGCTCTCTGCAACAGTCTTTCTGCACCTAAGTCTGAAAACACTGTTCTCTGCAACGATCATTCTGCAGCCCAGTCTCCAACCTCTTCTTTCTATATCAGTACTGCTGTACCACAATCTCCAAAATCTGCTCTCTGTAAGATCTTTCTGCAACCCTGTCTCCAAACTCTGCTGTTTATAACAGTCCTTCTGCACCCCAGTCTCCAACCTCTGCTCTGTGTAACAGGCCTTTTGCACTCCATTCTCCAAACTCTGCTGTCTGCAACAGTCCTTCTGCACCGGAGTCTTCAAACTCTGCTTTCTGTATCAGTCCATCTGCACCCCAATCTCCAGTCTCTGCTCTCTGTAAGAGTCCTTCTGCACCTGAGTCTACAAACTCTGCTCTCTGCAACAGTCCTTCTGAAACCCAGTCTCCAATATCTGCTCTCCGCAAAAGTCCTTCTGCACCAGTACTTCAAACTCTGCCACTGTAACAGTCCTACTGAAAGGCAGTCTCCAACCTTTACTCTCTGCAACAGTGCTTCTGCACACAAATCTCAAACATGAGCTCTCCGCAACAGTTCTTCTACACCCCATGTCAAGCCTTTGCTCTCTGCAGCAGTCCCTCTGCAACCCAGTATCCAACCTCCGCTCTCTATAACGATCCTTCTGGACCTCATTCGCCAAACTCTACAATTTGTAAAAGTACATATGCACCCCTTCTCCAAACTCTGCTCTCCATAACAGGCCTTCTACACCCCAGTCTCCGACCTCTTTTTTGTATAAAAATCCTTCTACACCCCAGTCTCCAACCTCTGCTCTCTACAACGATCCTTCTGCACCCCAGTATCCAACTTCTGCTCTCTGCAACAGTCCTTCTGCATCCCAGTCTTCAACATGTGCTCTCTGCAATAGTGCTTCTGCACCTCAGTCTGAAAACTCTGTTCTCTGCAAGGATCCTTCTGCACCCTAGTCTCCAAACTCTGCTCTCTGTAACAGTCCTGCTGCAACTTGGTCTACAACCTCTGCTCTCTGTAAGATTCTTGAGCAACCTTGTCTAAAAACTCTGCTCTCTGTAACAGTTCTTCTGCAGCCCAGTCTCCAACATCTGATCTCTGCAACACTCTTTTTGAACCTTAGTCTCCACACTCTGCTCTCTGTAAGATCCATCTGAACCCCAGTCTCCAAACTCTACTCTCTGTAACAGTACTTCTGCACCCCAGTCTTCAAACTCTGCTCTCTCTAACAGTCCTTCTGCACCTCAGTCTCCAAACTCTGCTCTCAGCAACGATTCTTCTGCACCTCAGTCTCCAAACTCTACTCTTTGTAACAGTCCTTCTGCACCCCAGTCTCACACCTCTTCTGTCTGCAACAATCCATCTGCACCCCAGTCTCCAAACAATGCTCTCTCTAACAGTCCTTCTTCACCTCAAACTCTGCTCTCTGTAACAGTCCTTCTGCACCTCAGTCTTCAACCTCTGCTCTCTGCAAAAGTCCTTCTACACCCCATTCTCTAACCTCTGTTCTCTGCAACAGTTTTTCTAAATCACAGTCTCCAACATCTGCTCTCTGCAACAGTCCTTCTGCACCCTAGTCTCCAACGTATGCTCTCTGTAACGGTCCTTCTGTACTGCAGTCTCGAAACTCTGCTTTCTCTAGCGGTCCTTCTGCACCCCAGTCCCTCACCTCTGCTATCTGCAACAGTCTTTCTGCACCCCAGTCTCCAACATCTGCTCTCTGTAAAAATCCTTGTGCACCTCAGTCTCCAACCTCTACTCTCTGTACAGTCGTTCTGCACCTCAGTCTCCAACCTCTGCTCTGTGTAAGATCTTTCTGTAACCCAGTCTCCAAACTCTTCCCTCTGTAACAGTCCTTCTTCACCCTTTCTCCAAACTCTTCTCTCTGTAACAGGCCTTCTGCACCCCAGTCTCCAACCTCTGTTCTCCGTAATAGTCCTTTTTCACCCCAGTCTCAAACCTCTGCTCTCAACGACGATCTTTCTTCACCCCAGTCTCCAACATCTACTCTCTGCAACAGTCCTTCTGCACCCGTGTCTCAAAAAACTGCTCTCTGCAACAGTCCTTCTGCAGCTCAGTCTGAAAACTCTGTGCTCTGCAATGATCCTTCTGCACCCCATCTCAAAACTCTGCTCTCTGTAACAGTCCTGCTGCACCTCAGTCTCCAAACTATGCTCTCTTTAAGATCCTTCTGCAACTCCGTCTCCAAACCCTGCTCTCTGTAACAGTCCTTCTGCACCCCAGTCTCCAACATCTACTCTATGTAACAGGCCTTTTGAACCCCAATCTACGACTTCTACTCTCTGTAACATTCCTTTGCACCCCAGTCTCAACATCTGCTCTCTGCCACAGTCCTTCTGCAACTCAGTCTGAAAACTCTGCTCTCTGCAACGATCTTTCTACACCTCAGTCTGCAAACTCTGCTCTCTGTAACAGATCTTCTCCACTTTAGTCTCAAACCTCTGCTCTCCGCAACAGTCCATTTCCACCCCAGTCTTCAACCTCTGCTCTCTGTAAGATCCATCTGAACCCTAGTATCCAACCTCTGCTCTTTGTAACAATACTTCTGCAGACCAGTCTCAAAAATCTGCTCTTTGTAAAAGTCCTTCTGCACCTCAGTCTCCAACCTCTGCTCTCTGCAACAGTCAATCTGGACTCCAGTCTCCAACATCTGCTCTCTGCAACAGTCCTTCTACACCCTAGTTTCTAACCTCTGCTCTCTGCAACAGTCCTTCTGCACCCCAGTTTCCAATCTCTGCGCTCTGTAACAGTTTTTCTATACCGCAGTCTCCAAACTCTGGTCTCTGTAACGTTTCTCCTGCAACCCACTTTCCAACCTCTAGTTTCTGTAAAAGTGTTTCTGCACCTCAGTCTCCAAACTCTGGTCTCTGTAGCAGGCCTTCTGCACCCCAGACTTCAGAATCTGCTCTCTCCAAAGATCTTTCTGCACCTCAGTCTCCAACCTCTGCTCTCTGCAATGATCCTACTGCACCACAGTCTTTAACCTCTGATCTCTGCAACAGTCCTTCTGCACCACAGTCTCCAACCTCTGCTCTCTCTAACAGTCCTTCTGCACCCCAGTCTCCAAACTCTGCTTTCTGTAAGAGTCTTTCTGCACATCAGACTCCAACCTCTGCTCTCTGCAAGAGTTTTTCTGCACCCCAGTCTCCAAACTCTCCTCTCTTAAACGATCCTTCTGGACCCCAGTCTCCAACCTCTGCTTACTGTAACAATACTTCAGCACCACAGTCTCCAATCTCTGCTCTCTGTAAGATCCTTCTGCACTCCAGTTTCCAAACTCTGCTCTCTCTAACATTCCTTCTCCACCACAGTCTTTAACCTCTGCCTTCTGCAAGTGTCCTGTGGCACCCCAGTCTCCAACCTCTGTCGTCTGCAACAGTCCTTGTGGTCCGCAGTATCCATTCTCTGCTCTCCGTAACGGTCTTTCAGCACCTCAGTCTCCAAACTCTGCTTTCTGTATCAGTCCTTTTGAACCTCAGTCTCAAAACTCTGCTCTCTGTATCTATCCTCCTGCACTTCACTCTCCAACCTGTGCTCTCTGTAATATTCCTTCTGCACTACAGTCTCCAACCTCTGCTCTCTGTAACAGTTTTTCTATACTGCAGTCTCCAAAGTCTGGTCTCTGTAACGGTCCTTCTGCACCCCAATTTCCAACCTCTGCTTTCTTTTACAGTCCTTCTGCACCTCAGTCTTCAAACTCTCCTCTTTGTAACAGTACTTATACACCTCAGTCTCCAACCTCTGCTCTCTGTAACAGTCCTACTGAACCTCAGTCTGACACCTCTGCTCTCTTCACGATCATTCTGCACCCCAGTCTCCAAACACTGCTCTCTGTAACAGTCCACCTGCACCTCAGTCTCCAACCTATTTTCTCTGTAAGATCCTTCAGCAACTCAATCTCCAAACTTTGCTCTCTATAACTGTCCTTCTGCACCCCATTTTCCAAACTTTTCTCTCTGTTACAGGCTTTCTTCAAGCCAGTCTCCAAACTCTTCTCTCTGTACCAGGCCTTCTGCACCCCAATCTCCAATATCTGCTCTCTGCAATGATTCTACTGCACCTCAGTCTAAAACCTCTAATCTCTGCAACTGTCCTTCTTCACCTCAGTCTCCAAATTCTGCTCTCTGTAAGATCCTTCTGCACCCCTTTATGCCACCTCTTCTCTCTGTAACAGAACTTCTGAATTTGAGTCTCCAACCTCTGCTCTCTGTAACAGTCCTTCTGCACCTGAGTCTCTAACCTATGCTCTCTACAACAGTCCTTCTGCACCCGAGTTACCAAAATCTGCTCTCTGCAACAGTCCTTCTGTGCCCCAGTCTCTAACATCTGCTTTCTAAAACAGTTTTTCTGCACCTCAGTCTCAAATACCTGCTCTCTGCAACGACCCTTATACACCCCAGTCTCCAACCTCTGCTCTCTGTAGCAGTGCTTCAGCACCTCAGTCTCCCAACTCTGCTCTCTGTAATATCCTTCTGCAACCCAGTCTTTAAACTCTGCATTCTGTAACAGTTTTTCTGCACAACAGTCTCCAACCTCTGCTCTCTGTTACAGATATTCTTAACCCCAGTCTTTAATCTCTTCTCTCTGCAATGATTCTTATCCACCCCAGTCTCCAACATCTGATCTCTGCAACACTCCTTTTGAACCCCAGTCTCCAAACTCTGCTCTCTGTAAGATCCATCTGAACCCCAGTCTCCAAACTACTCTCAGTAACAGTCCTTCTGTACCCCAGTCTCCAAACTCTGCTCTCTCTAACAGTCCTTCTGCACCTCAGTCTCCAACCTCTGCTCTGTGTAACAGTCCTTCTGCACCCCTGGTTCAAAAATCTGCTCTCTTGAATGATCCTTCTGGAACCCAGTCTCTAATGTCTGCTCTTTACAACAGTCCTTCTGAACCACAGTCTCCAACCTCTGCTCTCTGTAAGACCTTTCTGCACTCCAGTTTCCAAACTCTGCTCTCTGTAACATTCCTTCTCCACCCCAGTCTCTAACCTCTGTCCTCTGCAACAGTTTTTCTGCTCCCCAGCATCCAAGATCTGCTCTCTGTAACAGTCCTTCTGTACCGCAGTCTCCAACCTCTGCTCTTTGTAACGATCCTTCTACACCACATTCTCCATCTCTGCTTTCTGTATCAGTCTGTCTGAATCCCAGTCTCCAACCTCTGTTCTCTGTATCTATCCTTCTGCACCTTAGTCTCTAAACTGTGCTCTATGTAAGAGTCCTTCTGCACCCCAGTCTTCAACCTCTGCTCTCGGTAACAGACCTATACCACAGTCTCCAAACTCTGCTCTCTGTAATG